>NW_024609835.1:99389058-99547337 GCF_016920785.2 Ixodes scapularis | reverse complement strand
AAATTTTGAGTGACGGGTTAATCTTCTATAATCTTGTAGGGGGACAATAGCGACTTCTGCGACACACAAAAGGCATTCTCGGGAAAAGAATGCCTTTTGCCCCTCTTCTTTCGTCGTGGCCGGAGGCGAGACAACCTCCGTCACTAGCTGCCAAGGTAGCTAGACGGGCATTACAAGCGAGGTGTTAGCGACATCCACCAGGTGCTCTTTGCTAATCGTTTAATTCGTTTTAAAAATTCTTTTCGTGGCTTTTTTAACAAGATATTGGTATGTTCGATTTGATGGTGCTTTTTTGAACACATATAGACCAGCGAAATAGACGGCACATGCTATGTGAAGTTCTTATATAGTTTGCTTCACTTCATGTGCGAGCGAAGCCAAAGCTGCAAGCGTGTTGCCCTGAGCCACTGATCTCTATGACAATTTGCTGGATCGCGCATTCCCGCCCCTCGAATGCGGCCACCGGAAGTTACGATTCGGCCATGTTCGGCCACCGTAAATTCAGCCGGGTAAAGCGTTGCAGAGGCTGGACGGCAGCGTGCTGGATGAAGCGTTTTCAGCCCTTCCGCCGTCATTCGCCGTAGAAGGTTTTTAAACCTCGTGTAAACGGTCGTAATTTGCTTTGAGGACACTGAATTTGTTTTTGTTTGTTTTTACGAAAGCGTAGCACAGCAGGAGAAAACAACGCTCGTAGAACGGAAGTCCTGCGGCGTGATCAAAGGACATGTCTTGGCACCAGCGTTACCAATTGTAGGAACCTGTCACTAAACGTAGGGATTTTTTTTTTGCAATATTTTTGTCTTTTAGGGACGCAGAGACGCTCTGTCTTTTTTACTAGGAAGCCCAGACTGTTACAGTTACAGGCATTTTTTTTTTTTAATTTTCAGAACTCTTTTTAAGACGATAGTTAATGTGTTTTCTGAATTCAACCTTGTTAGTATGTACTCGCCGCGAACTGCGTTATTAAGAGATCCATGGGCGCCGCCCCGACGCTTCCGTCAAGTTTCACTATCCCATACCGTCAAACTGTCTGTAACTGTTCAACACAGCACCCAGACAACTACAAAATTGTAAAACAACTTGTGCAATGAAATTTGAAACACTAACAACAAAAGAACAGAAGCAACACACACTACCATGAACAAAAACTGGAAAGTAGCAACATCGAAAACCTAATCAGTAGAACGAAAATGCAAGATGATGGCGCTTTCAAGAACTACAGGGTCAGTAATTAACACGAGAGATTCTGGAAGGTCGTTCCAATCTACAATTGTTATTGGTAGGGACGATTTGCTAAAGGCGTTACTCGAACCGGATATGCTTTGAAAATTGCAAGAGTAATTGAGGCAACGAAATGACCTCGTGGGATTAAGCAGCAAGGAAATTCTACCGGCGGGATGACAATGATAAAGCTCATTGATCAAGCAAAGGCGTGCTAGCTTGCAGCGTGCCTAGAGACCAGTTTAGAATCGCTCTGTTCGTTTTATTCTTAATAACTTTCATCGCACCACAAGCGTGAGCTTAATGAAAACTAGCCTATCGTTGCCTAACCTCAATTTACATCGCAAAATAGCTCGCTTATGTCTCTTTCTTAAGATATACCATACTAACTCATTATTTCACAACCGACTGCTGAATTATCCGTCTTATATTTCACCACGCGTTAATCATATGCATAAAGTAGACATTAAAAAATGTAACACTATTGCATTCCGAGAGCCATTCATTCCGAAAACTTCAGTGGATTGGAACCACCTTCCCGCAACTATCGCAACCATTCTTCCTGATCACAAATTTAGAACTGCCATAAATAATCTATATTGCTCAGATTGAGCTGCAAAGTGTACTTCTGCCCCTAACCCCCCACTCCCCTCTGTCGTGCCAATGGCCTTGAGAATATTTAGGTAAATAAATAAATAAATAAATAAATCTTGACCTTTTTTCATTCATGAGACACTGGCTGAATAATCGTAATTACAGAAAATGTAGCGGGCCGCTCGGTTTTGAATTGCTTCAAGTTTAGTGATTAAGTTTTTTGGTGAGGATTCCAGATTGCGGCCACGTATTTTACTTTGGTCGAATAAAAGTGTCATAGCCAAGCTTTTAAATTTTGGAGGAGCACCACTCAGGCAACGTCGGATGTAACCAAGGGTCCTTGTTGCGTCCGAATAAATGGTGTTAATGTGGTCAATCCATGTTACATCAGAAGTTGGTACGACACCGAGATATCGTCGACTTTCTCAGTATACTCGTCATCTAGCACGTAGTGAAAGAAGGAAGGGGCTCTTTCTTGAGAAAAGCAGATTAGCTTGCGCTTTGATTTATATAATGACATCGGCCTGTTGTTACACCAATGGGATACTCTCATACTAGGTCGTTTGGAAGGAGAGTTTGGTCATTAGGTGAAGGTGGTACAGATGGAGAACACAATTGTCACTAGAGATTGGTTAGATGGTATCACGTTTCTGCCAAGGCCCTTACAAAGTCGTGTTTCTACATAAAAACACAGTTCTGAAATATGAGTGTCTTCTGCGTAAGCTTATAACATAAAACACGGTCTAAAATGATGCTAAGAAGACGCCAGCGGTTGTCAGATGGACGCCTGGCACATCTTGAAAGGGAAGATATTTCAGCGAATCGCGCTGCCGTATGCTAATTACTTTTTTTTTTCTCGTGTCAGACCTGCAGCCAAAAAGGGGATCGGTGCCCGAGTTAGCTGCTCTACCCAGGGATCCTGGGCTCAGTCCCCAACCCTGCCCATTTCGCTTTGGACGAGCATCGTACCTGCGTGCGGTCGTGTATTGCTCTCGCGAGATGCACGCTAAAGACCCTAGGCTAATGGTTCTACTGCACTGGCTAAATTTCTCACCTACATCTGTGACACCAGACGCCCATTGAGGCTGAATAACTTTCGGCTGTATAAGCATATACACATAATTATATATACTACAGCCAAAAAGACGCCGATCTGCTTTCTTCGCGACGTGTGTATTGAGCTAGCTTAAAAGTGTTCAATCAAGACCAAATAGTTTAGGAGCGGAACCACAACATTCGATTCCAATTCAGCAAGTTGAGAAAACAAAATAATAAAAACTACTAAGAAAAATAGAGTTCCAACATAATAGGAAGTACGTCATAAATCAGTCACATGAAAGTAACTCCAAAACCGAACTGTACGTCAAAAGAAAAAAATAGATTGAAATGGTGCAATTTTTAGAATATATCTAATACATTCACTACTGCACGATGCACGCTAAAATTTTTATATTAGAGTTTATCAGCATGAAATGACGACCATACGACACACTATACCCGCAATATATCGGCGCTCAAGTCCTAAAATTGTCAGAGATTGAAAGCCGGACAGCATTCTTCTATCGCACTTGTTAAAACGAATTCGCACAGCCTTGGCTTAGCTAGAATTTAGAATTGAACTAAATATTATGAGTTTAAAACAACAGCAAAACAAAAAATTCATACCTTCAGAGGCATAATTATTTGCATTATTATTGCACAGGCGGTGAATTGGAACTCGTTCGTGAACTTCATTTAAACTTACCTCGTCAGTGCCATCACAAAATGCCAAAGACGATTTCTTATTCGCAAACCTACATATAAATATTTTGGAATGTTGAACGCGTGGCTGAATTGATAACTCATAAACGAAAGAAATAAGGAAAATGATTGCGCTCTGCCACTCATCTTTAATTTCTCCCGCTCCTTTATCGCCACTCATTTTTAATTTATCTCCTTTACAAATTACGCTGTGCCAACATTATTCATGTCTCTCGTTTCTTTCAAATACTCAATAAAAGTGTGGTTTATCGAACTTTTTCTTTATCAGTGCATTAACGGACAGGTTATTAAAATATCCAATTGAATAAACATTACATGCGCTGTTATAAAACGTAGCTGTAGTTATACCAAAACGAAGTGAACGCGCTTCTGAATCTTGCGCGTAATTTTTTTTTTTTTATGTGTAGGGACTCGCTTAGGGTTTTTTGTGGCAAGTGTAGGAACGTGTAGGGGGTTTCGATGGTGGCTGTGTAGATTTTTTGCGAAAAACAGTTAGCAACACTACTTGGCACGTTGATGTGCTGCCTCTTTGCCTTTGAACGTTTTGATACCAATCAAGAATGTACGCCGTGTGGATGGATTTAGAGGTGAAGGTGTATGTGCCTCTGGAGCAGCGTTTCGCTTTGCTCTGACGACTGTATTTGTAGCGTATGGCACTCGCGGGTCTGAAACAAGTTTGATTTCCTGCCGATGAAGCAGAAAGAAAACGGCGGCGGTGGTAACAATTTTTTTTAATATTTTTTGCGATTAACTCAATGGAGTTGAATAAAAATATTTATATACCCCCCCCCCCCTCCCACGCCCTATCTCTAAAGCTCTTCCGACGCCCCTAGTTACATTGCTCAAAGCGGAGTTAACTGCGTTGCTCTATCTGTGCTACCATGTGACGGGAGTAATTTGGATCCATTACAGTGTATTTCAAACTTAGCCATGGTTGATACTGCATGATAGCAAACGCTGATTAGTGCACCTCACCGGAACAACTGGACGATTCAGAACTCCGCGACCGATATGTATGCGGCAGAGCCATCTACGCACGATCACACCTTTAAACATTTTCCGAAGGGTTAGCCCATCCCCGAGGCGTCAATTCTTGATCGGTCGTGCGCAACACAGAGACATTGGTAACATTTTAGGATTGCAACTTTCTTGACAAAAAAAAATATATGGCAACAGCCGCGATGTTTTTTTGCAGTCGGCTATTGAAAGTTGTAGGAATCCTTAATAATGAGGGACTCAAGACACCGTCAAAGTGGACATTCTACGAATGCTACAAATTACGCTTTGTCCATGTTGTGGAGGTCTGTAGCATATCTAAGATCTAAAAATCAGCATTTGAATTTCGAAAGTAATCTATTACCTTTTTTTCCTGCCTCCGCAACACAAGACCATCTTCTGGCAGCCGAAATTCAAAGTGACTTTCGAGCAAAATAGGGCAGAAGAATTAATTGGAGGCAGATGTAGTTGGACTTTTTAAAGCCTTTAACATAATCATAATCGATGGGCAGAAACAATATTCGTATTCTTACGGGTCGCAGTGGGCCACTTCTAGTATATTTGAACTTAAAGGTTCAACCTAAAAATCGACATGCTTGTGCAAAAAAAAAAAACTATTTTCTGTTCAAAGTATTGATCACAATTCGAACATCGCATCAATGTCATAGGCATAAATGGACGAACATGCCACTATGTTCGTCAACCCGATCGAACGCTGTCTGGAATACTTACGGCAGTGTGTTTTGTGAGCTTCTTACAATTTATAAAATTACACCGAACACAACAGGATTCATAAAGATTCAAATAAAATCGCGAGAGCGTACAGCACAGCAGTTTCGTTTGCAGCGGCGGATTAGGTGGCTTGTAGAATTCCGAGTACAGCCATGATATTGTTCACCGGAATCATTAAAAAGCTATTTACAAAGCTTGCCTAAACCCGGCTTGCTCATCAGCCTGCGATTAACATTCGGAAAGTTCCGTCATAGTTCTGATTCATGAATCGTTTATGCAGTTCATGTCCTTCGTTTCAAAACAATGACATCCAGAATCTCCAGAATATTTGGCAATGCTTCCGACGCGGCAGTCGTAAATCTCGTACCGACCTCAAAACATTTTATAGCGATAGCTGTTATAGGCCTTCCTACCACTGGAAATGACGTTCGTTGTTGATGTTGTAGTAGTAGTTGTTAATGCTGCAGTTGGTGATCTAAGGCGTCCGTCGTCGATGTTGCGAAATCTTGAAAAATTTTCTCCCACCACCAGCAGGAATCAAGCCCTCTGCGTGCGAGCAAGAGACATTTTCTCTGAGCTTCGCTGCAGACTTTTTTTTTTTTTCACAAAACTTTTTTTTTATATTATACGAATGGTTATTTACACTGCTAAAAAGGAGCTGTACAGGGTATATTTTAAGCGTCTCAGTGGCGTGACAAGAAAACAAATTCACAGAGCCCCAGCGGTACGATACTGATTTGGATCGAAGCGGGTAGGAGTGGTAATTGAACCCAGGATCCATGGGTTCTGCAGCGTGAGCTTTCGCTCCACGTGCTCCGAGCTGGTGTGCGCTAGCTAGAGCCACTCGATATGGCAGCGTAGCTGCCAGAGTAGCGCCACGCTTTTCCCCGTGCCGCCTCTCACCGCGATTGGTCACACGCGATACCATAGCAACGAGCTGAGCTGGCTCGGTTTCCGTAGCAACCGAGTGACGACTCGTCACGTGACCTCTCGAGAGCCGTGATGTCATCGGTAAGATGGCAGCGCCCAGAGCTGGTGGATGCGAGTTTGTTCGGTGCGCGGAGTCGTGATGCGCCGCAGCTTGCCGACGATTTAGGGCTTCTTCGTGCTTTCTGACGTAGGTATAACCTGAAGATCTGAAAGAATGATATTTTATACCCTTTCTGTGCAAGATCGCTCTGGATATTAACACCTGTGCGACAGCATCAGTAATATCGCCTTAGTGGTGCTCGGGTTTCCGGATGTGTTTGAGGATCGATAAGACATTTAGCATGAAATTTTCGCATTCTCTTAGCTTTATTTAAACGTTGGAGTGTCTGAGAATCAATGCGAAATCTATGCGTCGCATGTTGGGCCTTGGGGAATTTGTTTTTGCCCCAGGTAACCGCATGATCACAAACCTCTAGCGAGGAAGCTCCTGCGATGTTTACGTTTTGTACTAATCAACCAGGGAACCTGGGTTCAATCCCCGCCCTTGCCCGTTTCGATCTGGATGAGCATCGTACCGGCCTGCGGTTGTATATCACTACTGCGTGGTGCACGTTAAAGACCCATAGACCCCAGGCTAGCGGTTATACTGCATTGGCTAAATTGCTCATCTACAGCGAGTGACTCGTCGCAACTTTGAAATGGCTGACCAACTACACGCTGTATAAATATTCACACAACTCCCAAGTATACTAATCAACGATTTTACGATATGCGCAGCGCAAGTTCGTCTGCTTCTTTTAGTAGGGGTTGTGGTGACGTCAGAACGCCGAGCCCTGATTGGTTCTGAATAAAGAATAGTGGGTAGGTTTCAAGGAAGCTTGCTTTTAGGTCTACCCCTTAACCTTCAATCGGAGCCACTCAGATCTCGGCGTTCTGACGTCACCACAACCCCTGCAAAAAGAAGCAGACGAACTTGCGCTCCACATGGATTTTAGGATAAAAATTTCGCATTTTTCTAGCTTTCTTTGAACGTCTGAATTTGTGAGAATCATAACGAAAGGTATACGGAGCGTGTAGGGCCTAAGGGAAGTTGTTTCAGCCCTAGGTCACCGAATAATCACAGCATTTTTTAGCGAGGAAGCTCCTGCGATATTTAGCCTTTTTTACTAATCGCCAATTTTACGAATTGGCAGTTCTGAAGATTTTTATATAACTTGCTTTCGTTGCAATAGCTTGCATTTGATCCCAGTGTTTTTTGGTTTGTTTTTCAAGTGAAAAATTGGCGTTTGCTCAAGTAACGTATATGAAATGTCCTGCTATATAACAATGTATCAGCACATACTATTAAACTTAGATGCTCAGAGATGTGTTCGTCTTTGTAATTAATAAGTTACAGACGTATTTATTTCTTACGAGTATAATATTTATTTTCTGTAGCTAGGCCCGTTTTGTGCTCCTTAATGTCAATGTGCTATGACGTTATCATCATGTGTGTATGGTTCTAAATATCCTCTTTACAATGCCTACAAAGACCAAAATGACGTCAGCCGACCCCAACTCACGCGTTGAACACGAAAACTGCGTCGCTCGGATGTATGCGCTCGTCAGCAATCAATTCGTCCATGGATATTTGAATTCGCGTTCCTGGCCAATGAGTGATCTGACAAAACTTATCACATGCAAATGCCAAGTTCTACGGTGTGCTTAAAAAGCACGGTGAAAGCTTGGGGTCATCGCACCGGCGCCCTGGCATGCCACGACTGAGTGATTTCACAGTTTTTTTTAGAGCTGAGGATTACAGGTAAGGAAGAAGTTTAAAAATAATTTCGTGACCCCTTTAACACGGATATGTGTGCTACACCAGATAAAAATATTGACTTTTTGAATGCCGGTAAACTTCCGAACGACCATTTGGCCTGTCGGCAAGAACACCTCATATCCGGCGTCCGTCTCTTGATGGCGTCAACAATTCCCTAGAGACCACCATGCCGTCCTTCTTGGTTGAACACCGTCGACGTCGCTCCTCACCAGTCGGTGAGAAAATCTCATCTTGAAGGGATGATCGGGTCTTGAAGAAGTATGATGCTAATCATATACTCGCTCACTATGGGGCAGTCGAGCAGCAGTCATGTCCCGAGCCAATCGTCCTGTCATGGCCGGCGTAATCGGATTTTGTCCCATCGGAGCGAAGTCCGAAAGTACTAGGACGGTACGTTCGTCCCACGAAGCGACCGCCATCCCGGCGGCTCCGAAAACCACTCGCCTTGTCCGTGCACGTACGATACCACAGCAGCTCTCGTCGCCCGACAGTCCCCGGGCTGGAAATCGTCTTACTTTTCAGAAAAAACAGGCACCGTTCCTCCAGAGGTTCTCGCCGTACCGCGATGCCAAGCGTCTTATACCACTTTTCAATGAACGAATGGAGATATCAACTAGAGTACAAAGGTTGCCGCCCGGCGTCGCTAGAAGCACGGTTACCATGGCAACCTCCCAGGCCCAAAATGGAGATCACTATCAGCGCATCTGACGTCGTGCATCTAGATACTTTTGCTTCGTGTCGCTACTCTGGCAGCTACGCTGCCATATAGAGTGGCTCTAGCGCTAGCCAACTCGGCCACCGGTTCTTTTCTTTATTGCCCACTCGGCACCGATCCCCCTGGTTCAGTATCCTTTTAAGTTCGGTATGCGCTTTATTCACAAAATGTTCCGAGCATACTCGAGAGCATGGCGTTGCGGAAAAGTCTTTTGGGTTTATGAATGCAACCCACTGCCGCTCTAGGTCTTGGTCATTTTGAAAACAATGACGTTTGAAGACGTTGCAGCCGCTGTTGCCTTGTCGGATCCCCTGCGCGATACAGATGTCCTCCAAAAATATTCTGCACTTTCGGTTCTTATTTCTGCATCTTATTACCGAATAATGTGTCCCCACGACCTTGGGATTGTCGCCATTGAACGCGTTAGCTCTAATTAAATCTGGAAGTTAAGAAACGAAGGAAACCTAGAAGAAAACAAGCGAACATGGAGCAACACACGCGTCCAAGGTGTTCATCCAGGACTTCTGCTCGTTCCTAACACATCAGCAAGGAGGAAAGGGCCGGTAGCCATTTTTCCTTTGCTCTCTTGCCCTCTTTCAGTAAGACGGTTAATATTCAAGGTGTGACACAAAGAAAGTTACAGGGTTTGTTTTTTTACCGAAAAAATAAATTAGGCATCGCCGAACGCTCATTCTCCGCCCAAAGGTAGCGCTAGAGGTCACTACCAGATACCAAAGTTTCAGCCCGATTCGATACCTTATTCAGACGTTACGTGATTTTTTGAAAAGTTCAATGGGAAAATGGCGGCCGACGGAGTTTTCGAACACATGGGGCTCTTTGGCGCAAAAAACCGAAAACGGGCAAAAATGGGCTCTATTTTCCCATTGAACTTTTTACAAATCACTTATAACTTTCGAATAAGGTATCGGATCGGGCTGAAACTTTGGCATCTGGTTGGAACCTTTAGCGCTACCTTTGGGCGGAGAATGAGCGTTCGGCAATGCCTAGTTTATTTTTGCAATAAACAAAAACTTGTAAACTTTTTTTTTACTTTTTTTGTGTGTCTGTAACACTTTATATACTGGGTGTTTTTGCGAAGACTTTCAAAAATCCTAAAAATTAGGGCGATTGAAAAAAGAAGAAACTCTCTTCGGTAACAAACTACCAGCCACGGCGGACGCCAGGAATTGCCAAAAACCTACTAATTAGCCAGATAATAATCAAAACTTGTTAATTAACTTTTTAATTAGGGGAAATAGACATATGGTTCCAATTAGAAAGTTGCTGAGCGTTATCGAAAACCACTAAATCAGTCATTTTCAGAAAGACGTTGAGCGCGTGAGACGAGTAGCAGCGCACAAAAGTTACCACCCGTGGAGCAGGTACAAGGCTAGCGGTTGCGGTAAGGCACCCGCGTGATTTTTCCGCCTCTTATCTAGCCCCTGCCTTGTACCTGCTCCACGAGTGGTAATTTTAGTGCGCTACTACTCTTCTCAAGCGCTTAAAGTCTTTCTGAAAATGACTGATTTAGTGGTTTTCGATAACGCTCAGCAACTTTCTAATCGGAATCATATGTCTATTTCCACTAATTAAAAAGTTAATTAACAAGTTTGAATTATTTTATCTGGCTAATTAGTAGGTTCTTGGCAATTCCTGACGTCCGCCGTGGCTGGTAGTTTGTTCCCGAAGGGAGTTTCTTCTTTTTTCAATCGCCCTAATTTTTAGCATTTTTGAAAGTCATTGCAAAAACACCCGGTATATATATATATATATATACCACGGCTGGGCAACGGTCGCTATCAGCGCTCCTTCGGACCCCAGAGCCGTTTATTGAGAGAGTTTGGCCATACATTGGTTTGAATAGCCGAGCATCTCGGGGCCAACCACAGGCCGCGAAACAGCCCCTAGCGGTGGTCGTGTGCTCTAAATATGTGACACGACTAATTTAAGTCGATTTAGCGTCGCTAGCGTGAAAAGGTTTAGCTTTCGGTGACTAAAAACTTTGTGCATGTGAGGTTTCAGTAACGCCAATATTCAAGTGTACAATAAACAAACGTGCGCTCCAAACCACGGCCAACTTGCTAGAAACAGCTTCTCAGCTGAGACGGGGAAAGAAAGCACTGCCAAAGCCACTGCACGAGCCGAGCGGGACTCCGCGTCTCAAGACGCTCGCGCGCCCCGCCCTTTTCACTAGGGATGCCGCGAACTTTTTTTCGAATCGAAGTTTCGATGATCGAATCAAGCGGTTCGAAAGGTTTGAAAGATTTCGATTTTTCGAATTGTCTATATTGTGAAATTCGACAGAAGTCGAATTTTCGAACTTGTTACGCTGAGAAGTTCGACGCTTTTCGAACCGTCGAACTTATTACGCCAAAACATTCGATTTTTTTCGAACTTTCGAATTTATTGCTCTGCAAAGTTCGATGCTTGTCGAACTTCCGAACTTGACTGACCAAAAAATTCGATGAATTTCGAACTTTCGAACTTATTTATCAAGAGAATTCGAAAAGTTTCGAATTTTCGAATCCTGAAAAGTCAGAAGTTCGACGAGTTCGAATTTTTAGGGTTAAAGTTCGACGTTCGTCGAACTTCGAAAGACCGGCGGACGGTTTCATTTGAATTCAAGTAGTGAGGTACATTCGTAATTTTTTTTCTCGAACTTTTACACGCGGTGCTGCGTTCCTTACGAAAGACAATGCCGTTTGTTTCAATGTTCTGGCATACTTAGTTTTAAAGAAATAAAATTCCGAAGGGGCGAGGAAGGACGACGGGTTTTTAACGATTATCGTTTGTGCCAGATTTGAAGCGCGCTGTAGCCGAAGCTATTTATGGTAGAGATGTTATACACGAACTCATCTCTGTTACGTCACGGCGCGGTGGTGGCGCGTCGGACGCACTTCCGGTCCGGGGCTGTGGGCGGAAGTGCCCATTTGAGACGTGTATTCCTGCGTTGTTTTGAAAGAAACCAGACAAAAATTTGCCTTCTCGTCAAAATGCTGCGACTGGGGCTGTACTAAGAGTGTCGAGAAAGGTTTGAAGGTCAGTTTTCATGCGCTCGGTTCGTCCGAGAACGCGGATATGTCCAGTGAAAAGGGAAAACCAGACGCCGTCGGACCACGATTGTTTGGGCGGGAAGCATTTTGGGTTAAATTCACGGATACTACTGGCCATCAAATTTATTTGTTTTGTTCCAAAATGAACGCCGGAAAACCGTCAAGTTGTACGGACCACCTGCGAACTACGTTCAGTGCGTCTTCAAGTTCAAAAAGGTCGCCTGATCGTTCGAACTGTCGTCTGCTCTTTCAAACGTTTCTGCTTGTCGTCTGCTCTTTTAGAGGACACCGGCCCGTAGACCAAACGTGGGCCCGGTACTTGCGATAAGAATTAAGTGCAGGCCTCAAAAGACTTAAGTTTGAAGATTGGTAAGCAGGCTCGACAGTAGATACAAGAAGATGTTGATCCTTGTTACCACTGGCCATCACCGACTTGTTATGCCTGGTTCACTTGGTTAGATTCTGCTTGCGATTTTCAGTATCGACGTCGACCACCTCAGCTACGGTTCACGCTTTTGCAGTCCGAGCGACGTCGCTACTGAAAATTGCGAGCGAAATCTCATCATGTGAATCAGGCTTTAGCGTACGTTCTGCGGCGTCCACGCGGAATGAATCGCCGCATATCAGATTAATCACGCGAAGTTTTGCGGTGTAACGAGCCTCGTTAATTTTGCTGACGCTTCTCAAGTAGTCAGACATCGTTAGGGGGACGTAGAATCAACAATTCCAACGCAAAAAAGAGCGCGGGGACTCACACCGGCGCCGACAACGTCGCATTTCAATGGTTTGTTTATGGGCGACGGCGAGCTTTTTGCCCACACCCCCCTCGCGCATGCGCGGCGCCGGCGGCGTCCGCTAGGGGCGCTCCGGGCGCTCCGGTTTGTTTGTAAACATGAGTTGGTGTATACTTTTTTTAAGAACGAGTGCCGTCTTAAGATGTGATCATTGTTATTCAACGTGAGTTTCGAAGAAATGTCCAAACATGTATCTACATGCAATTATGCCCTAAACTTGATATTTATTTTCGTCTAAGTTGTTTGAGGTATCGCATTTAAATTAACATCACAGACAGTACATATCATTGCCATCTGCAGAATACAAAATAATGTATTTATTGTTTTTTCACGTTAAGGAATAAATTAACTCATGGGAGAAGATTTCTAATAGTGTTCAAGTTCAGCACGTCATTAAAAGAAAACTTTTTTTTTTTTTCGCTTCACGTTCTTGGGACGTGTTTCTTTTAGCCTGTACGCATTTTGGTAAAAGAAACTTGTTTCGAAGTTCTGAACCTCTGAATATGCAAGAATACAACACTTCCGCCGAATTCTTGATAGTTTTTTTCTTCTTCAGTTTTTTACCCCCGCAATTTTTTTTCTTTCTCTTTTTTTTTTTTTTTTTTACTATTGGCACAGGTATTTAGGTCGAAAAGACATAGCTTTGAACTTCCAAACACTAAGCATGTGACGACTAGTGCCTTCTGGCAACGAGTTTCTAACAATGACCGTATACGCAATCTTTTATGCAGTGAAGAGCGACAGTAGCTATACATATGCATAAATAATTTCAGATTAAAATAAGCTCGACCACGCCCTCTTTCCCCGTATTGTTTTCTTTAATATTCTGAAATATCTGGAAGGGGGGGGGGGAGGGAACTGAAGCCCCCCACTACCCTCTTTCCCCCGTTTTTCCTCTTCCGACGCCACTTGTATGGTATAACGCTCCTCGACCTCGAGTTGTGTCGGCTTTTTGCGAGGCGATTCCTCCGTCCCAGAAAATAAACCTCCAGGACAATTACGAACTTAACTTACTACATGCCAGCGTCACTCGGGCGGCGTTCGATCGGACTACTACCAGCGTGCAAGGGGTGGCGAGGTAGTTTGCCAGGTCACTTCAAGGTTTTTCTGAGCCTCAACCTCCTGCTCGCCCCTGGCCGTTTCGAACTGGATGAGTCTCGTAAAACAGTGTGTTCGTGTGATCACTACTGCTTGATGCAGGTTAAAGACCCCCCCGGGCTGGCGGTCACAATTACTGATCTATGGTCACACGTCACTCTGCACTGGCAAATATTCCAGCACATCCGGGACACTCGTCGTCTCATTTAATTGCCTGATCAACTTGGCAGAGTCTAGACATCACACCCTAACTTTTCTAAACTTGATTTTGTGAAGACCAGTGACTCGTGAATACGTTATTTGAAACTGAAACTGTGGAGAAACTTGAAAACCGGACTTCGAACTTTGAAAACTTGGACTAGAAAGAAATTCAAAATCTTCAAAGTTTTATTTTTTTTTTTTTTACTTTAGCGTTAAAAGAGAATCGAAACCGTCGAACTTTTCGAACTTTATGCAGGAAGAAATTCGAAATCTTCGATTTGTTCGAACTTCATGTCTATAAAAATTCGAAGCGTTCGAAGTTTTCGAATTTTATTTCCAAAGAATTTCGAAATTTTCGAATTTATCGAGCCTGAAGTAAAAAAAATATTCGAAATATTCGAATCCGAAATTTTAGAAACCGTGAAAGCTTCGAACTTTTCGAATTCGAAACTCCACTGTGATCGAAAGTTGCGAATTTTTCGAATTCGAACCTCGGTCGGTACGAAAATATCGAATTTTTTCGAAATCGCACCTCAGTTCGCTTCGCAAATATCGAAACCTTTCGAAATCGAACCTGGGGTGGTTCGCGACATCCCTACTTTTCACTGTTCTCTTTCAGCCAGTCTCAGGACGCCATTCTAGCAAGCCGGCCCAGAGCGAACAAATATCAGCAGTGCAGACAAAGGCATGGGCACGAGCGCGTGGCTTTGGAGTGTGCCTCCTATGCACGAGTTCTCGTACAAACAAAAGCGTTTTGCTGAGCTAGGCTCACGCGCCTGTGCCTTGGTCTTCGCTGCCGACATTTGTGAGATGGAGTAGAGAGGCCGAGATTGAACGTTTCTATTTCACGCTTTAAATGTCGTTTGCAATATTGTGACGTCGCGGTCTCCTGATTGGTCGACGCTGTGTCACAAATTTAGTTTACGCTCTAAGCGTGGGGGGAATATTCGGCGCTGGCGGCGGCCTTTGCTTCGCCTATTGGCCAAACTCTCCCAATACACGGACGCTCTGTCGGACCCCATGATACTGCGTCCTCTCGAGACGAGTGTCGGAAACAGAATGTTGAGGTGCACGCGATCTCCGGAAAAAAAGTGGTTGATAACAATATGCCGTTGAATCACCCTTAATGACAAGAGCTCGTGCTGGAAGACGCGCTCCGGAGCAAAAAAAAAAAACGAAACAAAAGCGTTCGGAATTCGTAGTGCCCGATGCTAATTGCACGCGCTCTCTGAAAAAATAAAGAAATAGCCCATAACGAAATGCCGTCGTAGCACTGCCAGGGCCAAAAGTTTTGTGGCAGGAGGCGCGCGTTCAGGCCCTCCGGATCAAAAGAAAAAAAAGACAAAAGCGTTCGGAACAAAATGATTCGATGTCGACTTTTTTGTACCGAACGCTTTTGTTCATGCATCCCATGGTGCGTGAACGCGACGCTCCAACGACTTCGCTGTGACGTGTCTAAGCTATCGCTATGACTACTATAGATTAACACAGGACTGCTCTTTGTTAGTTTGTTTTTTACTTGGTACTATTTATTTTGTTTATACAATCAGCCAGAGATGTGCTGCTTGTCAAACCTACATTCATTTTTTCGAGCAGAACGTATTTCTCTTGGCTACGACTGTAATCCTTCGACTAAAGATTACAATTGGCTAAAAGTTATGAACTTTTACCTACATCTTTCAAAGCTCAGATTCTGAGATCCGTTGTCGCAACGGGATTATCTATCCTAGAATGAAAATGGTAGAATATCGGGATGTATATATTATTCTGGAATGTAACTATTACACGAAATTGGAGTAAGGTCTTACTGTAAAATATTAAACAGACAAAATAAATTAAAAAGAGGCCAAGCGTTTCGGTGTTTTCCTGTGCTCGTAGCACGGCATCAGCGTGCATTGAAAGGGCATGTGTTGTTCTTTGGGCCATGACATCGGAACGCTTCAGCAAACGCGGCCATCCTCCGCACAGGGATGTTGCACCTCCAGGCATTCAGCTGCTCGTCGGGATCGTATCCGCACCACGTCTGACAAAAGCGTATGAAGAAGGTCTGTGCTCGGGTCATGTTCCAAGACGCCACCTGCATTTGGTTCAAATGTTTAAAAAAAGAACACTAGAAAAACGTGTTGCTTTTTGTCAAAGATAAAGCAGCTCGTGGTAACACTCGAGCTAGGCGTGGTGTACGAATGCTTCTTTTCAGAATGCGTTTCGACGTGCGGTTGCTACGTACGTTTGCTTTCAGCAAAACTCAGAGCGACATTAAATTGAGACACAAGGCCTATTACGTTCACGTTCCTTGCTTCGTAATTGGTACTTCGGCGTCCTTATCAGTAAGTGCCGTTATCTAATTGGTTGCGGAGCGATAGTGGGGTATGCGACCTGCAGCGTTTCATCAGCTGTTACATATAGCTATAGATTAACTCAACTCACTGACGTCACGCTATTGCGGTGGCGCTGCTGTCGGATCTGCGCATGAGCACACGCTTCACTCCTCCCGAATTTGGTTTCTGCGCAGGCGCAGTGCCCACACCTGGTGTGGGCCAAGTGGGCTTGTTTGGGAACACTGTGTTGGGGTATAAAAGAGCAAGGTCACGGCGCCTGTCAATTTGCTCGACAGGTTTACCCGTAGACAACGCGCAAAAAAAAAAAAAGTACAAACGTCGTGACGTTGATGTCTTGGTGTAGCCTGACAGGCCCCATTGGCTCCCATGGCATCAGCTATACGCTTTGACTTCAGATTCAAAAGAAGACTCCGCCAAAGCCCCGACATGGTTTCGATCCTTTCAGTTAAGTTGAACACTTTTTATTTTTCTTGGACTTTGGAAAACAAAAAAAAATCTTCGGCTGCTTTGTCAGATGCTCGTTAAAGCAACAGTCGGAAATACAAATCGTACTTCAAATGCAAGTCTGCAAATAGGGTAAATCGACTCAAATGCTCAAATTTTAGGTTCGTTCAAGGTTTTGCGTGCTGACAAGAGAAACTTTAGTATTTCGTCTTGGTCTTGTCAGCGTAAAGCATTCACGAGGACACGGGCAGGGTGTCACTTTTTCTTTTAAGAAAGCAGTTGTCTCAGTTTCAGTAAATGCAATATAGATTAAACCGTCTATGTTATGTATTATGTACGACTTGACTAGGGGTTTTGCCATTTATACCTAAAAAGTTTATATAACATAAACAGTACTCCTCTCACAACTATAAAATTATTGACAGGCAGAGAAATCTTTGATGTAAAACATGCACAGAAAGAATGCCACTGGTTTCCGATCTTTCATTACATGCATGTGCTAAGCAGCGACGCACGCCGACGTTTGCTCAGAAACATAACGGGTCAACACGAAAAGGTTATCGTAACGAGCGAAAAACAAATTAGGAAGTGTTTAGAATCGCATTTCTGTGGTCAAGGGTTCGTGGCTGAACAAGGGCATGCGTCTCCGGGTACTGATCCTCATTATAGTTTTCCTTCATGTTAATTGATTTAATTTCCTCTCCTTCCACTTTGATCTGTTCCTTCCATTCAGATGTCCCCTGGGGCATCCGAAATTAACTCAGTCAAATTGGCTGAAAAGTATGCCATCTAATTAGCCCTGCTATTAGTTACTATATATATATATATATATATATATATATATATATATATATATATATATAATATGCGTAAAAAGTGGTTGGGACGGGCCGGGTAGACGCAGATAGTGGAGAAGAAAATGATCCCCGAAAACGCATAATAAAATAATATAAAAACTCCAACGCATCGAGCGGGTACCGCTCTTCGTCAGGGTCAATAGAGAGTTTTAGTAGATCGTTCCCATCACTCTGATAACGATATCCCGATACTTCGCCACCGCCTCCCTTGTGCATGCATAGTATCGTTATCGGGGCTATCGGAGGTATCGGAACGATCTACTAAAACTCTCTATTAACTTCTTTGTTTGTCGAGGATTTATCCCGTCGACTTCCATAGTCTTACCGTCATTGCAGAAAAAGTGTCCGTGTTTAGTTTTCACTTCCATCACCAAAACACTACGAACAAAATAATCATAAATAAAAAAAAAATAATTAAAATATCAAAAATAAAAAATAATGTGAACGGTTAGCTGGTTTATGCTGCTTGTTTTAGCCAAGTAAGTATGCCCGGACTTTCATTAATCCCGTAGGTAAGTGATTTAAATTTCCGAATAAAGTGCGCCTCTTAGTTCATGAATTGAAGAGCTTGTTGCCAGCTGGGAAACGACTTATCCGTCCACGTCTTTTATGTTCTTCCCTGATTTATAGTTTATCTCTTAGCGCTCTTTCGCGATCAGAACTGAACCCAGATTAAAGAAGCATAGCTGTTATTGCATCAGAATTGTGGTCCGGTGGGTTCATGTTTTTGGAAAATGGGAGGTGTTGATAAAAAATGGATGATTAAACTATCATCGGCGTTCCGCAACCGCTGGTTTTGCACCTGCTCCACAAGTTGTAACTTTAGTGCACTACTATGCTTCTCACGCGCTTGAAGTCCTTCAGAAAATTAGATTTAGTGGTTTTTGATGACGCTGAGCAAGTTTCTAATTAGAGCTATTATTATTAACTAAAAAGTTAATAACCAAATTTTAATTATTAACCGACTGATTGCTGCGATCAGCTCCTATACTATGTCGCCCTGGCGGTATAACTCACATGTACAAAACGCATAAGTGTAACTTTCACGGCTCTTCTTAAGCAAATATGTTAAGCTTTAATGAAGTAAATATATATATATATATATATATATATATATATATATATATATATATATATATATATATATATATATATATATATATATATATACATATACAGGGTGTCACAAAAAAAAAATTTACAGGGTTTTTTTCGCCAAAAAAATAAACTAGGCATCGCCGAACGCTCATTCTCCGCCCCAAAGGTAGCCCGAGAGGTCACAATGAGATGCCAAGTTTAGCCCGATCCAATAACTTAATCAAAAGTTATAAATGATTTTCTGAAAATTTCAATGGGAAAATGTAGCCCATCTCGCCCGTTTTCTCTTTCGGGAGCCCATAGAGCCCCATGTATTCGAAAACTCCGTCTGCTGCCATTTTCTCAGTGAAATTTTCAGAAAATCATTTATAACTTTTGATTAAGTTATTGGATCGGGCTGAAACTTTGGCGTCTGGTTGTGACCTCTAGCGCTACCTTTGAGTGGAGAATGAGCGTTCGGCGATGCCTAGTTTATTTCTGCGGTAAAAAAAACCTGTTCTTTTTTTTTTGTTCTTTTTTTTGTTTTTGTGTGTGTGACATTTTGTATATATAAATGTAGCTATATTCATTCCTGTAAGAGTTCAAATTCACCCTACAAAATAATCCCTAGATCAGCCGAGATTTCTCCTTTCCCCAGAATTGCACGAGCGGGATATTTTCGTATGTGAAATGCAAAATATTATCCCAAAAGTAGATAACACTAGATTAAAATGCGGTTCGTCGGTTTTGTGTTGTTTTTGTCCCTAGCTAGTCTCACACTGCAGCGCTGTGTGTTCATTCTGTTGGTGGTAATTGCATGTAACTAAAAATTAAAAAAAAAAAAAACGTTTAGCCTTTCCACTCTGGCGAAGAAGGAAGATCAGCGGAGCTGTACAATGCAAGCCAGAGCGGAAAGGCTGCCGCCATCTATGAGCGACGGCAGCAACCACGCAGATACGTGGCGTGCCGCCGTCGCTCATAGATGGCGGTAGGTGTCCAGAGTTCGGTGCCTTTATTTCTTTGCGGGGGACACCATCTTGAGGAAACTAGCCCTTAACAGCTCCGCTGTAAAAAACGTCGGGGTAAGCTGCAGTGGTGACTGTGGCATTCGGTGAATACATTATCGTCAAGAAATGAATAGCAGTCAACACGTCCCATGACAAAAGTGATCCTCATAAAAGGCAAGAAAAATACAGCATTCCTTTTTTTTTCTAAGACGGTGAACTACGCAAAAAGAGCAATTATGCACCTCGTTGATTGCCTTCCCTGCTGGTTTATCGACGTCAGCTCAAACGGCTTGACAAGGTATGAGAATCACTATAGTGGCGGCCCTGATTTTTCTGTTTTCTCGTGACTGAAACTGTTAATAAAAGGCACAGGGGCGCATTACCACAAAGCAATCCTTGTTCGCACTAAAGGTTGGTTCAGACATTTGCGTCAGTCGCGTCAAGATATCGAGAAACCAAAACGACAGCAATGACCGGGGCACCGAGACAATCGTAATTCACTCAAAAGAGTTATGGTAGATCTTTCCTATAGTTCCGATACTCCCGACAACGATACGATGTGTGCGCGAGGGTGGCAGCGGAGTATCGGGTATCGTTATCGGAGTTATCAGAACGATCTACCAAAACTCTATTGTTCCGTCACATAGTTACTTCTTGCTTACTGCTTGCCACGTCTTGTCAACACCACCTATGCTGTTCTGCGGCGCCATTCGGAGGGTAAAGCATTCGTATAAATAAGCCTGTATCAAGTTCCATCGAATAGTTTAGATACGTGTTTTAGGTGGTGCATTGATTATAATAAAATATCGTGATTGTAGCCTTTGAAAAAAAAAGAAAAAATTCATACGTGCGGGAGGAGAACAGAAGCCACATGTCGGTTTGACGTTGCTACTCACGTACACGGAGTTCTCGAGAAAAGAAAAGCGTGTTTTTTTAATCCGGGTAAATGAACTAGGTAACGCAGAAAGCTCAAACTTCGTAATTATGTGACGCTATGGGTTAGGATAAAACGCGGAAGTTTGAGAAGATGCACATTACCTGGTTGAAAAGATAATCGAGAAAAGAATATTGCTTTATGAGACGAAGTTCACCTAATTTTATTATCGTCAAACATGAGAGGACATTGTGGACGCCAGGAACACCTCTTTTAGTGGGGAAAAAAAACTTATGCGGGAAAGAAAATAGTGTTTCCTCTCATCTTAATATTTTTTTTACTTAAATAGCTAATCTAATGGCGCCCACAATGTCATTTCTTCTTTTGACGATGGATTAGGTGGACGTCGGCTCATATAGCAACCTCGTTTTTCTCGGGTATCTTTTGATCCTTTTGAACATCATGTTAATAAACTTTCACGTTCTATCCGAACCACTGGCGTCACATTCTCACGAAGTTCGAGCTTTCAGTGGTGCATAATTCATTTACCCCGGGCCGAAAAACATGGTTCTCCTTTCTTGGCAATTTCCTGTATATGGTGGAACACACGCTCAGTCTGCTGCTGGGCCTGCTCTAGGCTGTTAATCTCTCAAGAAGCGTTGAAGTTTTAATATATTTTCTTCTTCACCAACCGAGGGCCAGCGGGGGAGGGGGGGGGTGGGGGGGGGGGCGGGGGGGGGGGGCTCATATGGGACACGAATACTACGGAAGCGTTCGCATGAAACTTGCGTTCAGTCAGTCAGAAATTATAGAACGCGACTCCCAGCCGAATGCTCTTGCACACCACTCGCGTCCAATCTGTGACCCGCGCTAACCCTTGGTAGGTGAAGTACGAAATTCCCGGCCTCCCATCTGCACCCCGTTCATTCCTAAGCTGACGGTTTGGTGCCGGCTACGCACGTCGATGGACCAGTCATACGCCCATCTTTTGCCACGTGATCACGCTCTCGACCACGCCCACGTGCAGAAAGCGGGCTCAGGTGACGAGAAAGAGAGACGTTTGATCTGGTCCGGCGTGCGCGTAGCTCCCACCGCACTGTCAGCTTTTGAATGCTACCGTTGTGTCGTTCGGATGTCGTCAGCGACACGTGTATACTGTGGCCGGTGTCAGGTCAAAAGTGGAGTGGGAGCTCCTCCCACCTCTTACCACTTAAGCAGAGCGAAGGCTGGAGAAGAGGCCGCCTCCTCTTTAGCGTTCGTTCTGCTAAAGTGGAAACAGGTGGGAGGAGCTTCCATTCCACTCTTAACCTGTCCTCGAATAGAGCTAGATGCTGTTGACTGTTTACGACGAACTCTACTGTTGTACCGGAGACTCCGTCATTGCTGTCGTTTTGTCGCTGGGAACGCAACCAACGCAACTGTCTGCAATATTTTAACTTTTTTAATAACTACCACTTAGAATCCTTCCCTGGCATTCATAACCTATAAAATAATCGTTGTTTTGCAATACAATGGCATAAGCAGGAGAAAAAAGACATCGAGAAAAACGAGCAGCACTCACTCCCTCAGCTCGCAGCTAGAGACAAGAGGCCACGTGATCTGGAGCCGGTATGGCCGCCAATGTAGCCACGCGCTTGGGGTTGCCGAGGCACAAAGCACGCGCTGAGCTGCACATATTGCGAAGGTTCGGCTATGCCCGTCATCGCAGCGATTGGATACGAGCCACTACAGCCGAATGAATGTGGAGGTATATCGATTGTCCACGAGCCCGAATTGAATGATCACGCTATGCTCGGGTTCACTATATAAGCCGCATTCAAAATTTTCACCACTGGTATCCCCAAGCCTGATGACAAAATCCCGGGGATCGCAATTTCGACAACGCTAGCAATGCAGTCCCTAGAACTTCATCATCAAGTTTTTCTTTTTTTTTCTATTTTAAAAAAGAGGTTGAAAAAAAAAGTGAAAGCCGCTTACAACTCCGTGTAACGCCGGAATTAGAGCGCAGCTCTTGAGGAGGAGGGAGGGAAGGGGCGCTGGGGGGGGGGGGGGTTAGACTAACCAGGGGGGGTCACGTGACCTTGGGGGTCACGTGACCCCCAATGCCGATGATGTCGACTCTGGCGTCACTGATGAATGTCATCAGTGACGATGACGATGCGGGTACCGATGACGTCATTAGTGACGTCACTGATGACTTCACCAGTGATGATGACGATGACGATGCGAATGTCGGTGACGTCATCAGTGACGTCCGCTGACGACGTCATCAGTGATGATGACGATGACGATGCGGATGCCGGTGACGACATCAGTGACGTCACTGATGGCGTCATCAGTGATTATGACGATGCGGATGTCGGTAACGTCACCGGCATCCACATCGTCATCGTCATCATCACTGATGACGTCACCGGCATCCACATCGTCATCGTCATCACCACTGATGACGTCACCCGGGCATCCACATCGTCATCGTCATCATCACTGATGACGTCACCGGCATCCGCATCGTCATCGTCATCATCACTGATGACGTCATCATCACTGATGACGTCACCACCATCCATATCGTCATCGTCATCATCACTGATGACGTCACCGGC
The DNA here is from genome assembly GCF_016920785.2 of Ixodes scapularis. Taxonomy (NCBI): domain Eukaryota; kingdom Metazoa; phylum Arthropoda; class Arachnida; order Ixodida; family Ixodidae; genus Ixodes; species Ixodes scapularis. The sequence goes on along the minus strand of NW_024609835.1, from coordinate 99,524,219 downwards.
ATCCACAATCGTCATCGTCACTGATGACGTCATCATCACTGATGACGTCACCGGCATCCACATCGTCATCGTCATCATCACTGATGACGTCACCGGCATCCGCATCGTCATCGTCATCATCACTGATGATGACGTCATCAGTGATGATGACGATGTGGATGCCGGGTGACGTCATCAGTGTCGATGACGTCATCGGGGGGTCACGCGACATCGGCGGGGGTCACGTGACCTCGGGGGGGTCACGTGACCTCGAGGAGGGGGTCACGTGACCTTAGGGGGAGTCATGTGACCTCGAGGAGGGGGTCACGTGACTTCGGGGGGTCACGTGACCTCGGGGGGTTCACGTGCCCCCCACGAAGTCACGTGACCCCGGTGGGGGGCTCGCGCGGTGCATTATGGGACATTCCCCATGATGCACCGCGCGGTTACGCCCGACGGCGACGCCGACGCCGCTCAAGCCGGAAACGGGCCCCTAAGAGCTGCGCCCTAAAAAAGAAACGTACAATTCTACCCTTAAAATTAGGTGGCAAATAAACAAAAAAACTTTCAGCCTTTGCACTCTGGTGAAGAAGGAAGACCAGCAAAGCTGTACTATGGTGGGAATGAAAGTAATGGCCCGCCGCGAGTCGGGAAGCCAGAGTGGGAAGGCTGGAAAGGTTGCCGCCGTCGTCAGTAGCCGTCCGGAGTGTTGTGTCCACATTTATTTGCTGGCGGTCATGATCCTGGGAAAACTAACCCTAACAACTCTGCTGTAAAAAAAAAAAAAAAAAAAAAAAAAAAAAAATTTTTTTTGTCAGTGGCGTTGAGTGCGAGCATGCCTGAGTGCTACAGAGTAATCTCATTACTCGAGATTACACGAGACGAAAGGTATTTGGTCTTTACTTCAAAAAGTAAACGTTACCTCTCCGATTACTTCAGATTTTCCAAACGACAGATTTTTTTTTTACTTTTATAAAACGAATATTTCGTACCGTGCACGATTTGATTAGAATCGCGAAATTTTAAACTGCTCATCTTCTTAATCCACCAACCTTGGCAAACCATCCTGCAGTCGGAGATTTCGTTCGAGTGTTCCTTGACAGGAAACTTAGGCGAACAAAGGGCGCCATTCGAAAGAACAAAGGGAAATCTTAACGGTTACAAGTAATTGCAGTACTTCCGAAAATAATCAAATTACTGTTGATTTTTTTTTAATAAATGTAATGAAATGATTACAAAATTACTGCAAAAAGTATAATCGATCACGAAAGTTTTAATTACTTGCAATGAGTACCGTACAAGTTCGCTGCGAAGCCTCTCGTATTTCTCCTATATTCACCACCATTTCCGAAAAAAAAACTGATCCACCCCCGATTACATCTAAGGCAACGCATACCAGTAAAGAAAAAACACTGTATAATGGAATAAAAAGGGCATCATGAAAGACTGTGTTAAAATCTACTTGAACTTTACTTTCAAAGTACATTATATTTAAACGACTTCAAGTACATTGCGGCTGTTGTACTTCAATTTACTTCAGGTACATAACCTCTCTTTTACTTTGTACTTTACTTCTGGTACTTTTTACATGTACTCGGCCCAACACTGGAATTGTTGCACACTGACTAGACACAAAGACACCAAAGAACTCCTAAGTCTAAACCAGTACCAGATGACGTTGAAGTGGAATGTAGATCAAAATTTCAAACCTTGGCAGTTTTTTGTTGTTTTTTTTGGGTGTGTGTTAGCTATTGTTTTGGGTTTCTACAGCTTCCAATAAAGGGTACGCTTTTGAAAGCGGTCCCTTGAACCTGGTCCTAGAAGTCAATCTACTTAAAGGCGCCGTGCGACGATGTTTAAGCGTACGCAGTAACTCTCTTCAACATCCTAGTGACTCAGCATTTTTTTCCAGGCGATTAGCCCTGGAAAAGTCTATGCTCGCACGTAACGCCACTAACCGAAAACTTCTTTATCGGTCGTGCAAACTTAAAAAAAAAGAAAAAAAGCGGACGTTTCTTTTCAATTTTTTTTCTTCGAAAAACTTAATGCCGAAGTCGTGGGTATCGCATTGTTAATGCTGTCAACAATGCGATCCCCATGAATCTGTCATCAAGCTTTGCGATCTGCGCGGAGACAATAGAAAGTATTCACTGGCGGCCATATCCGTGTGCGCTGCTGCTGAGCGCGTGCTGACGGCGAGCTTCCGCAGTCCTTTTGGAGCGTGCATTTAGCACCATCAAGGTTGCCGGTCTTAGCAGGGCTATAATGTGAGCTCGTTCTGAGCATCCGCTCGAAACATCGCCCTCAATATGGCGTCCAGTGAATACGTCCTATATTTCAATGCGGCTCATACAGTGAAAGAACACTGCGTAATCATTCGATTTAAATTCGTGACAATCGCTGCGAAGACGGGAATAGCCAAATCCGAGCAACGGATGGAGCTCAGCGCGTGCTCTGCGCTTGCCATCCCCAGCACGTGGTTATGATAAATACAGGCGGCATTTAACTAAAAGGAGTATTCACTAAGCGCCATATTTGTGGGTGCTGTCTAGAGCGCATGCTCAGAACGAGGCCACATCAATAGGCTGCTAAGACCGGCAATCTTGAGGGTGCGAAATGCACGTTACAAAAGAACTGTGGAAGCTCGCCATTAGCACGCCGCTCAGCAGTCGCGCACACAGCTATGGCCGCCAGTGATACTTCCTATACGTGGGCGCTTATTCTGGTTGCAAGTTGAGGAAGTGAACGCTGCTCGTTTTTTCTCGATTTCTTTCTCCAACTGCCATTGCGCAAAAAAAAAAGAAAAGATCTTGTGTTTTATAGACGTTTTGCCTATGCGCTAGATTACAGCCGCCATTGCTGACCTTCTCTTGTCTTACCCAGATGCCGTGCCAGTGAAGCGCGCGTTAACGAGCTTCTACAAAGGCGAATGCTGGGGAGAAGGACGCAGTAGAATCTAAAATGGCAATATTAAACTAACTGCCCTGCTGTGGTCGTGATAAAGTGAAGTAAACGTAATAAAAGGAAACAGAAAATTTAAAAAAGTTAATCTCAGACGAGTTGGTCTAAGTCATACATGATTATTGAAACCTGAAACTGTGGTTTGAAAAACGGAACACTCGTGAAGAAGGGAGAAAAAGGAGACATACGACTCCTTTGTCTTCCTCCTTCACGAGTGTTCTTTCTTTTTTTTTTCAGATCACAGTCTGAGGTTTCAATTATCATGAAAAAATTGAAAGTCGGTTATGGCGTCTATAGGTTATGAATGGCAAAAAAATAATTCGAAGTTACGGAAAGTGCAAATACTGTTGCATCGCTTCTTTAAAAATAGCACAGCCTTCCAGGAAAGTGCTACAAGCTGATTAATTCAGAGCGCAAAGATACCCTACTAAGAACTGTGAGTGTGCGGCAAAAGATCCGTCAGTTACTGTACCTCCATGTTGGGAGATGTCTTGACATCTTCGTGCACGATTTGCCAGACGGCCTCCAGGGCCCTTGAGATGGAAAGGACGTTGTCGTACGCAGCCAGGCTCACTTTGGAGTTGGGTGGGAAAACACGCTCCTGGAAGCACTTCTGTTGTGCCTCCATCGACTCTGTTTTCACGTCCCTCCAGTCCCCACCACCGTGATAGCCCACAGACTCGAAGAGGGCACTGGCCAAGAGCACGCCTGTCGTAGCGTAGTTCACAAACGGCTCCGCACCGGTGTAAAAACATGGGCGGATGAAGGTTGGAAGCCGATATGTATACCGAGTTCTCGTCCGAAAAGTAGGCTATTTTGGAAATGCCGTCTGCGTGCTGGCCCCGTTCTCGTTTCTTTACGATCCTTCTGATCTGAATCATCCTGAAATATTCCTGAGCCTTCAGCACGTTCAGGAACAAGTTTGATCCCATCTTGGGTACAGCGATCTCTGGAAAGACGTTCGCGAACGCCAAGTGCACATCGATGCTGTTGATTTTCGCGCTCAGTGCCTCTGTGCCGACCATTGCCGCCACCGTATTTCGAATCCCGGCTCGCATCTCGCCGGCTTCGGTGACGGTCGTCGCGTTTCGGACGACATTCACAATGGCCAGGTTTCGAAGTTCGGCAAAACCACCGGACATAAGTTTGCAAATTGTAACGCCCTTCTCGCTAGAGCCCCTTGGAAGCAGTAGGAATTGTTCCATGCTTCGGCCGATGACGTGCACCAACAGATAAGTAACCGCTTGTTTGCGTCTTCTGAAGAGCTGTCCGATGACCTCCCGCAGCGCGGCGGCACTCACTGCCTGTATACCGGAGATGCCCGCGAAAGACAGCTGCGGCGAAAGTGCTTCTGACAACTCTGCGATCAGCTTTTCTTTGGTGATAGTGGCGGGGAAGCAAGAAACAAACTCGTCTATCGTCATTGTGCTCACGTTCGTTTCCGGGAATAGATTCGGGTCGGTGGCATCTGCCACGTCTAATACGTCTTGAAGCGCAATGAGGCTCTGGCTTTTGTGTAATCTGACCGTGTTCGTCCAATTAAGAATTTGGTCTGCAATGTAGTTGAAAAACGTGCTGCCTGTCTGGAGCTTGCTGAGAAAACGCACACCTAAATTTATCACCATTAAAGGACTGTTTAGGACGATGTTACCTTGCAGTATTGTGAAATTGACCGAAATGATACTGCGGGCATCATACACGATTGCGAGGCGGATTAGAAGTCGCGCAAGCTCTTCGTCGGTGGGATTTCTGTACAGCATTCCCAATATCGATGGCTGCTCGGCTTCCCATATGTTGAAGAACTCAGCAGCCTGTGTGGCCATCTGGTTGTTTTCATCCTGTAAAGGCAAATCAATGAACCGGATTGGGTTCTCCTGCGAGCACCAGTTCACAAGTAATTATGTTTGCACCGGGTGAGAAGTGTTTTTATTACCAGGTGTATACTTTTTGTGTGAAACACCAATATCGACATGACGCGTCACTATCGTGTTATATACTAAACGGTAGACTATGTAGCGTTTGACTCGTTCTCGGTCTTAATATGGCCGGTTAGCCGTCTCGGAGCCGCCGAGGCGCCAGCCTACGAAACCCCAGTTGGCCGGTTCAAATCGAGGCCGAGGTGCCAACATTCTGACAGAGGCTTATTGCAGAAAAGGCATTGAAGGGGGGGGGGGGGGGGGGGGGGGGGGGGGGGGGGGGGTTACCGGCATTTCTGATACACGTCACAATATTCCCGGATGGTCGATCTTCAGCACTCCGCTTGGGCGTGCCAGATGCCCTTCGTTGATCTATCACGTGAAGCCCCAAAATTTTACTTTTCATATCTGGTTTTGTTTCAGTTTACTTTTATGACTCGTTAGTTTGCAATAACATATGTTGAGAAACAGTGCAAAAGGGACAGGACACAAATTTAGAAGAAGGACACAGGACATACGCTGTCCTGTGTCCTTCTTCTACGTTGTGTCCTGTTCCTTTTACGCTGTTTCTCATTATGTCGTTCAACCAACCAGCCCAGCAAGGTATCTTGTTACAGTAAATTGAAATAACAATCGCCTTTCTTCTGCATGCATTCTGAACAAATACACCCTTTTAGCGCTGCGTTACTAACACAAAACGTGTTTAAATGCAGGAGGAAAGCGACGCGTGAGGTTTCGAAAATATGTAACAAGGACAAAATTTAAAAGAACACATAATCCATATATTGGAAAGTAATAACGATACATTCAAATGGAAGAAAATGTTGTACATCCCCCAGTAAAACTCTAATCAACGAACCAAGGGTGTGCACACTACACGATTGTGCCAAGGTAAAACTTGCTTTTTCATTGTTGAATTTTGAAACAGTGCACACACCTCATTAGAGCACATCAGCTATATGATCAAAAAAATTTTATGTTTATTTCGGGGGTGAACTCTGAATCTCAACATCTGCATGAGTGAATCAGATGCCTGCCCACATTGGAACAGGCGCGTGGGCTTTAAATAGAGGCTGCAACAAAATTCTAGAGCATATTTTAATGTCGAAATGTGGGGCAGGTTCTGTACACACCACGAATTTTTGGCTCGAAAAGACATCAAGATATTATTTAAAAGGGAAAAACCGAATATCGCTACGTCACTCCGAACTAAAAAACCGCGCCGTTTCGCGGAATTACGTCGCCAAGCTGCGTTCGAGCGAGCCCTGTCCAACCGGATCTCCCTTGTCTACCGCGGCTATTCAACTTTTGCGGGGAGCGGGGAGGGGCAAAATAAAAGGGCCAGGTTCTATAACGCGTTGACTGTACCAAGTGGTGCAGCTATAGCCACGCCAACCCCCAGGCAGCTTGGCCAGTTGACGTCACGTCTGCCGTGATGCATCTCGCTTTCTAATGGCCGATCTTCGAAGCTCATTGAAATCGGTTCTTTGGAACAAAAACCAGCCATTTGTTCAAAATAAAAGCGTACGATTGTCATTAGGAGATAGAGTTAATCATGCTTAATTCATGAACGTAAGATGTATATTTTAACGAGATACTTCAACGAAATTTACAATATTACCGTCGTGTTCAGCAATAGGTTGAATATGATCCACAATATACGTAATTGACAATAGCACGTTTTTATTTCGAGCCTGATGGCTGTATTTTTGGTTATAAACGGCCCACTTTGGCAAGCGCTCGGACAGCAGCCAGTGGAGAGCACGTGACATCCGGCGCAATCGTGACGTAGACTGTCTCGGGACAACCAAAGCTGCGGCGAAGCTGACGTCGACAGGATGTCCTAGCCGTTCCACCCAACGTTCCTTTGCAGCCACCGAAGCGGCCGAAGCACACCAGCGATCGGGCAACCGCAACTAACCCCAGAGCTGATTCGGTACGAAGTTTGATTGACGGGTTAATCTTCGATAATCTTAATAACTTCGATAACGAATCGTGCGGGATAGCACCAATAAACCCTTTGCCGAGTTACGCAAGCTTCAAGGATAATGCCGGGAAGGTAAAGGTACCCTCGCTGTCCATGCTGGCGTCCGCAGCAGTAAAGTACCAACTACATGTGAGCGACTCTTCCAAGCGACGCGACGAAGCGACGCGACAAGACCCGCTGTGGCTCGGTCGGTGGAAACCACACGCAAGCTACGCACCTTGCGGTAAGAAAATCGACGCTTCCGGCCGACGCGGGAAAACGAGCGATAAACAACAAAATAAAAAAGAAAGTTCAAAAGCAATCACAATCTGGACAGGATGCAACGGAACGACACATTCTGTACCAATTTTATTCGCGGGGCTCAGGTAAATACTTTTTCTTTAAAGTATTTTTATGTCGGACAGTCTTTTATCTACACTATAGCTATGAAGCTGATTTCGATTCCTCATATTTTCATGATGGGATAAGCCCGGTATCCGACGGATTGCCACCCGTGTTCAGTGATCGTGCGGCGGAGTTGATGTATATATTTGTTTGATATATACGTGTGCGCGGCAAAAAGCGAGATTCACAGCATTTCTTAGGGACCCCGACTGAACAATTCTTATTATATGGCCTCGCAGCGGCAATTTTCAGATGGGCGGATGAATGCATGCATGCTAACGGCTGCTTTCTTTCCTTCGCCAACGTGCTTACCCTCTGCAATTTCGTAACTATCACCAGGCGGTATCGGATATCGCTGTCCCACCTGTCCCCAGTTGTGTGAGCTAGTTGTACGTCATTCAGTTCTCCCTAGACAATTTCCACCAGTCATGCAATCTCCTCTTTGTTTTTAAAATGCATTCATCATCCACTCTTCCATTCTCGTTTGCAAACCCCAGCGCTCCGGACAAATCCGTCGCCTCCTCCCGGAGGGCGGGAGCGAGCCATGAGCACCTCAACACCACACGTTCTATTGTCTCGTCTTCCCGATACGCGGTGCACATACAACACACCGCGTATCGCTTTATTCATACTTTGTCCTATATGTCCTAGTCCTCAAAGCTCCTGTTTTAGCCTCGAGAAAGAACGAGCTCCCCCAGTTTTCGTGCCCTATACATAATTAACTCTCGGCTTATTCTACTTACTTTTTCACAGAGGCAGCCTGTTCTGCACCCGCACTTGACTCTGGTATTTGAAGTTTAGTTTTCGGGTTCGGATTTTTTTTTTTTCATTATATTGTTAAAAATTGTCATGTATACAAATGCTTATATACCATTCTCACCCATCGTGTATCCTCAGATGTGTCCAGGTTTTTTTTTGTTTTTTTTTCAAATTTTATTTTACGGGTCGCCTGGTGGTGTCCCACAATATCGAGACGTCCACATCTACCACAAAGCTCTCTACTAGCATTGATTGGTAATTTCCTTCTCTCCACTCGTCTCCTCTCCAGCTTTCGCTCTGCTAAGGTGGAAAGAGTGAGGACATTGTGGGAGGAGCTTGTCCTGCTAGTTTTAACTCGCTGGCGACCATAGCTGAGTGCGCGGCTGCTGAGCGCGTGCTGACGGCGAACATCCACAGCAGAGTGTCGTACCGAAATTGTCACCAGTTTGGTTCGGGGCACGGTTTTCGGTTCAGTTCCGGCCAGTTCAAGGGAGAAAATATAACGGTTCAAACCTGTTCGAACCACTACATTGATAATACATTTTCCGTGTTGTTCTAGCAATAGGCACTGGCTGCTGAAGCCTATCTGGCTGTTGAGGTTTATTATTAAAAAAAAATGCCAGTCAATTCAATTTCCAAATGAGCAATACTCTTGCTCATTTATATATATATATTTTTTTTTAAATAGAAGAAAGTATGCTCTACTTGACGTGGCAGCCTTAATATGTCACTTTCTGACGGTCTGCATGCGTAATCGTCACAGTTCCGCCACGCGCCCGTGTGCTTTGTTTTTGTCCAGCCCAGACACATAAAATTGCTGTTCATCACATAAAAGAGAAAATGACAGACTTGTATATATCTTAGAAGATATATGTGTGTGTGTGTGTGTGTGTGTGTGTGTGTGTGTGTGTGTGTGTGTGCGTGCGTGTGTGTGTGCGCGTGTGTGCGCGTGTGCGTGTGTGTGTGCGCGTGCGTGCGTGCGTGCGTGTGTGTGTGCGTGTGCGTGCGTGTGTGTGTGTGTGTGTGTGTGTGTGTGTGTGTGTGTGTGTGTGTGTGTGTGTGTGTGTGTGTGTGTGTGTTGTGTGTCAGGAACACAGTTATTTAACTCCGCTTCAAAATTAAAAATGTGTTTAAACCTGGACCGAAATCTAGAACTCACAAAACAAGGCCGGAAAGATAGACGGGGCGCTGCAAAACCCGAAAGCATCACTCACACAGCGATATCTCTAACGGTTGGCTGTATATTTCTGGAAAAGAGGTGCGCTATTGAACACAGCCGATGAGGCCGACGATATATGTATAATGTCATAATTGTTATTCCCTCTCATATTCGCTTCGTCTCCTCAAGCAACCCTCAAGCAACCCTCAAGCAGGTGAACCGAAGCGAGCAGAGAAGCCCAACGCCGCTTTCCCTCAGTCTCAACTGTTCCAGCAGGATCGTGACGTCACAGTCCTCGCTTGATCGCGCCCTTCTTTTCCAAAAATACGGCACTCCATTTGACACATCGATATATGAGTGATGTTTTGGACTTTGTGGCGTCCCGTTCAACGCTCCTGCGGGGTTATATTGCGAAATCGAAATTCCAGTTACCGTCCCTTTCTCGCTCTTTCAAATCCCTTATACACGTGCTTATCTAGGATAAAAACGTCAAAAAACATTTGCGGAGCATTTTTCAAACAATTTGGGAATGCATTTACTTCCAGCGTAGTTCTCTAGCATGATCGGCTCTTCATTTATGTTGTCAAATCTTTTGTTAATATTTAAATACATCTTCATTACCATCAATACATTTGACAATATGAAGTTCACATAACCGCTTGAGACCGACAGGGCAAGACGATACTCGAAAAAACACTTGCTGTTAAGTCGATCGGTGGAAACGTGCTTTCCTGCTCGCTCTTTGTCAGTGAGACACCAGGTTGCGGGGGTATGCCAAAAAGGACTTTGTGCTTATATTATATATAAATTCATCAAATGAATTTGATGCGCAATGCCTTACTGCAAAAATAAATAGAGAGATGTCATAATATTTCTATTCTATATAAATAGTGCTAAGGACAGAAGAACAATCTTATAATCCTAACATAAATTATATTTGGGCATCGGTTGCATGAACCCGAAACTTGGCGAAATAGTGCCTCGGAAGGCTGTTACATTCGGTTTTACGTGCACTTGTTTTGAGGCCTTCACTTTACAAGTTTGTGCTTTATCACTCAGTCATGCGCTCTAACATTTTATTAGGCTGCCGTATATCGTCGCGAGATAGGTAAATACACCGCACAACTCAATTTGGACATCTACTTTTGCTAGTGTTGCGAACATAGCATTTCACCAAAAAACAGCTGTTTAACGTAGTTTGTACGTGACGTCATCCCACTGTGTGCTGGTCATTGCGATTTGTTCCTCTTAAAAAAAAATCAAATACAAGTGTGGGAAACGCAAGCTGCAGAAGGTTCGCATTCAGTGCAGCTAGGCCATGTATTTGAGAGACAAATTATTCTGGCGAGGTGCAGCGTCTTGAGGAACGGCGTGAGCGTCTGGCAACGCGAAAACGCAATTTCTGAAGAGCAGTTTTGCAAACAAAGCAGTTTCTGGGGCCACGCTCTCTGGTCCATGTCGTAGATGCAAGACCGAGGAACGTACTACCTTTACAACACAGTATGTTTTTTGTATCCATTCCCCCTTCTTCTTTTTTTTTTTCGTTGCTCTTCTAGTCAATATTTTCAATTCCAAAGGTACGCTTGAACCACATCCGTTTGGGGGTGTTAATTCGACAATTATATTTGTGTCACCTGTTAACAGTAATTCTCCATTGCTCTGATTTTGGTTCCGAAAACTCTGAACTTTAAATAAAATAACGAGGTGGTTGAAGGTTAGGGAAGAACTTGAGAACGAAACTCCTGTGAGAGCGGCTGCCAACGTTCGGCTGCCCCTCTGAGGCCACTAGGATATTTCTTTCTATCTACCTTTCCTGCACATACTTGTAGCTCTATGTAACTTCGGATGAATAAGTCACATTCCTGTTTTCGGGGACAACTTTCTGAGGCAGTTCAGCAACAATGAAAACATGTTTGGGTGCCTCAATAATGTGTACATGTAAAATGAGTCGTGCAACAATTTTTGTTCTTTGATATAATACCGCCAAGAACTAATCCCTGACGTTGATAACTTGCGAAAACACTTATTAGTCTTCCTCTCCACGCAGTGGCAGACGCAGAAAAAAAGAATGGAAAGAAACAGCCTTCTCCTCCTCAACTCGCAAGTAGAACAAACGGTCACATGATCTGAAGCTAATTACATACAGTCAGTGTTCATCATGGTCATGCGCTGAGGTTGGCAAAGTATTGGCGACGTGAGCGACCGAAAGCGTCGCTGTGGTCGACCCACGGCAATTAGCCGAATGCTGACTCTGACGTCAGCAAAGGACGTTTCATCGACGGAAAATGTAAGAACTTCAATTTTGGCGGTGTTGGCAGTGTTGTTTTGAGAGTGCTATGTTTTCAGGCTTCCCCCATGCCCATCACAAACACCATCAAACTTGTCGTTCACAAGGTATTGACGTCACGAAAGGTAACCGAACGAGGGCGCCACTGAGACATCTCGCCGCTAATAGAGCATGGGCTGAGCTTCAGACATTGCCATCATCATTGATTGAACGCGAGCCATTGGCCGAATGTTTGGCGATGCTGATGGTCATGAACCCGAGCACTCGACTCGGGGTTATGACAGTCGGGTACGTCATGGTGCCACAAAACTCGCGGTGTGTAGTCGTGATGTCATGTGGCATCACGGTTTCAAGAACGCTAATAACACTAGTGACGTTCTCAATTTAAATCGACTTGACGCTGTGAGTCACGTGACTACGTCGCGTGACGGGCCACGTGTCGTGACATTACTTGACAGCCCTTCTTGGTGTCCCGTGATTACGTGACACGTGATTAATCAAAGTGCCAATACAAAAGCGCCACGAAAACCCACGATTTATTACAATTTTATCAACACAAAAATTTAGCTGCAATTTTTTTTATTCTCAAATATTTATTTTGTGATACTAACAAAAAAAGAAAAGAAATGAATTACCGTGAATTGTTCCTAACCGGTTACTGTTACTTTTTTTTATTATTTTCCGGTTCAGTTCTGGTTCAGTTCCGAGATGACTGCAAAGATTTAGGTTCGGTTTGGTTCGGCTCCGATTCAATACTCGAAACCGCAGTTCTTTTTCAACGTGCTTTCTACTCCATTAAGATTGCTTGTCTTATGGCCTCCTATAAATGTGAGCTCGTTCTGAGCATGTGCATTGAACAGCGCACTCAGATATGGCGTCCAGCAAATACCTCCTACAGGCGAAGTGCGCAACCGAAAGAGTCGCTGCGGTCGGCCTTCCACGATTGGCCGAATGCTGACCATGACGTCAGCAAAACATTTCTCATCGACGAAAATAAGATTAATGGAGGAACTTCAATTTTGACGGTGTTGGCAGTGTTGGTTTCAGAGTGCTATGATTTCAAGCTATTTCCATGCTCATTACAAGCACCATAGAACTTGTTGTTCGCAAGGCAAGGACGTCACAAGAGGGAGCCATACAAGTACAGTGCCTGACAGTGTACTAGAATACTTGGGTAGTGTTGGGAGCGGATCGGCTCGCCTGAGGCGAGTGGTATTGATCGCGAGATGTGTCGACACCGGCGCGTTACCAAGGAAGGTGTGCGCATGCGCGGCTGCAGGCGCGAAAACATAAATTTTTGGTGCCGCTTTGGTGGATTGCACATAGGATTTGTGATATAACAATGACCTGCGTGCGGTCGCACCGGGGCATCAATAGACCGATCTCACAGCTAGTTTGAGTACGCCACCGCTGCGGACATGCATCGTAGGTCTTTCTGCACGCGCAACAACCCTGCTGGACGTCTGCGCGTGTAGAGCACGAGGTGGCAAGAGCTGACTCGTGAACTGGCGTCTGCCTCCTACGAACTACAGTTACGGCGGCGTCACGCATGCGTGGAACGCTTGGTGAGATCTGTCTATTAAGCGTGTTTCACATGCCGCGGTTTTGTCCCTAGAGCGGCGCGATTTCTGCCGTCGCGGCGCTCTGGCCAGCACCAGCGGTTGAGCGGCACGAGCGCCGCGACGGCAGAAATCGCGCCGCTCTAGGGCCAAAATCGCTGCATGTGAAACACGCTTTACGCTGCGGCACGACCGTCGGCAACAGGATGCTTCAATGCATTGGACGGTACAAGCTGCATTACTTTGCCTTCACGTAAGCACAATTGCGGCTTTAAAGAAGCGGATTGCGAGTTGTTTCAGCGTAGAATTAGCTGCGACTTTCGGTTCGTCGGATGGTGAGCATTTTAAATGAAATGCCCATTTCCATTTCCTTGTTTGCAAAAGACCACTCATTAGATATTTGGCGGAAATATCTAAAACTCAAAATCCGTTTTCGTTTTGTTTTTGTTCTTTGTTTTTTGTTTGCTATTTTTTGTATGGTGGAATGAAACGGCACATAATAAAGCCTGAGACTATTTTAGTGTGTTTTTAAGTAACCCAGGTTAACTTCTGTGTTCTTTTCTGCCCGTCTTCTTCTTCTTGGCCTTAATCAGCTCACTTCACTTGCCACTCAGTATTGTCTTCATTTATGCGAAAAACCACCCAAGCGACGGTCACAGAAAGATGCGAATCTTATATTTTTTCATGGCTGCCACGACCATCCGAGGACCCGACGTTCACTAGTAAGAAATTACTTTTAATCCACCGAAACGATTCTTATCACGCCTTTTAACATTAGACAGTTCAAAAACTGAGACAACGTGGGCTGAACAAGTAATGCTTTATAAGATTCAATGAAGAAAACAAGCAAATATTTCACATTATTTAAAGCAGGAAACAACAGCACACGTAAATCAGGCAAGGTAAAAGTTGTAATAGCTTACAGCACGGCATTGCAATACATGGTTACAATGTGCAGCACATTGTCCTCTTGAGGGTAAACCATCTGAAACCCACACACTCAAAACAATACATCTAACCGACAGCTGTTTTCTGACAGCCAGGTAAGTCTCCCCTGAGCTGGGTATTCGAAGTCAAAGACCCATGGTTCGACAGGGGTCGTATTTATTTATTTATTTATCTGGTTCGCGCAGACATGCAGTGTGTTTTTGTTTTATTCTTTACAGAACTTTTAAGATTTTACGAAAAAGGAGGTGGCAGATACGTGGATGCCGTCTTTACTTATATCTGTAGGGCTCGGGGGACAATAAATGGGCGAATAGCCGTTAAAATTTTTAATAATTAACCAAAATCTGTTAGTGAACTCCTTTATAAACGGTCTAATTGGCCATGTTACAATTGCATTTTTAAAGGAAGTCAATATTAAAGGCTAACACAATTTCGACAATTCGCGAAAAGGCAACGAGGTTCGCGAAATTCATCGTTCAAAAAGTTTGCCTTTCTTAGCTTTGTTCAGAAACCGTGTTATGATAATGATACGTAGAATAGTGACGTAGTCGTCTTGAGGTGTGGCGCCGGTGCGTCCACCAAAGACACGCTGTCGAGATAGTGACGAGGGCACAGAAACAACTATGTCGCTCTTCTACGCATCATTATCAGCACAGCCTCATTCGCGCCTTCAGCGCGCAATTTTTGAATTAAGCGAAGGCAAAATTAAAACGATGAATACCTCAAAGCTCGTTGTTTGTTCGCGAGCTGTCTAAATTGGGTTGGTCTTTGATAATGGCTCACTTTATAGCTGCAATTGCAGCTTGGCTCATTAAGTTGCTCAATGAGAAGTTAATTAACATATTTGGTTAAGTAGTCAAAATAATGCAACGATTATTCACCCATGTAATGTCCGCCGAGATTTATGGATGTACAGTGCAGATGACATCCACGTATCTACTACCTTCGTTTAATTCATTCTGTAAAGTACTGTTACGAACAAAAAAAAAGATATCCAACATAAACATGGACTCAGAACATCGGACATGCCTAGGACGTAGCCATTTCTTTATTTTTTTTCCCCAATTATGGGAGTTAGAAGCTTTAAGTTGTTTGCTTTAAAACTCGGATAACAATATCTGATATTCCGCTGGCCCCCTTGCACTTGCAACGTATTGATATAGGTTAACGTTATCAGAGCATAAAGCTTTCTACAAAAGTTTCCTAATAAAACAAGTATAAAATGACAAGAATTAAAGGCCTCTCACTGCATAATCAGAAAATAGAATCAAGCCAAGAACAAAGACTATTCTTCGCATGCTTCGCTTTAACGCACGTAGCGACACTGAGTTCATTCCCTTGGTAAAACTATGGATCCGATAAACACTGGAAGGCTCGAAACGACAGGTAGCTCTTTCAGTTACCCTCTACTCGTGCGACCTTCGTGAGCTTCGAGTGTGCATGCGCCGCCAAAGTATGAGGAAAGGTCACAGGCGTGTGCTGAATACGCACCCAAGCTACGATGGAAGGTCACAAGAGTGTCCATGGAGGGTGGACATTCAAAGGATGACCTGCCGTTCTCAACGCTGTCAGTGACTATAATACCAAGAAAAAAGTAAACCACGAATGCTCAGCGCAGTCAACAGCCTGTCGAAGTTTGGCACTCACAATAGACGATGTCTAACGCTGTCACTATGATGTTCTCCTGTGCTTAAATAACCAGAGAAATTACTTTCAAGTGAATCGGTAAAAAAACAAGTGATTATTGTCCACTGGGCACAAAAACACCCTCGTGTTACAGCTTTGTAGTTCCCCACTTGCTCTGCCGCGGGCACTGAAACATCGGCTGATTGCATTCAATGCATTTATGCCTTTCAAAAGACTTTCAGGATGCTTTCTTGCAATGTGCACTGCATCACGATAAATCAACCTTGCATCGATCCCTTGCGTCACACACCCCTGTACGCTCTGCACTAAATCACGAAAAACCAACCAAGAATCAGTTCGCTGCATTATATTCTCAGGCTCAGCACTTCATTACGGTGCGCCAACCTTGCATCACTCTCTTGCATCACATGCCCATCCATGCTTTGACTGCATGAGTGTGCACCAACCTAGCATCACTTTCTTGCATCACATAGCCACGCTCTGCACTGCAGCATGACAGTCCACGAACCGAACACCACTTCCTTGCATCACATACTCAAGTTACGCACTACCTGACGCTGCGCCAAACTAGCATCGCTGTCCTGTATCGCATACTATGCGCCTTCCCATCGATGCCTTAGCAAAGGTTTCCTGGCACCTCGGTGGCTCCAAGGCGAGAGCGTCGGCCTACGGATCCCCATGTGGCGGGTTCGAATCCCGGCCGAGGTGCCCGCAATCTGACGGAGGCGTATTGCGGAGGAGGCGCTGTGTAACCGAACTTTCGGTTGCATCAAAAAATCCCCAGGTGGTCCAAATTAATCCTCAGTCCTCCGCTGGGGCGTGCCAGATGCCCGTCGTTGGTTTGGCACGTAAAACCCCCGAATTTGAATTGAATTGAAAAGGTTTCCTGACAGCTTAGAGACTCTATGGTATAGCCAAGTTAATAAAAATCTCACATCCCTTCTGAGAGGTTGTCACATTTAGACAAAAATGGTGGAAAGCAAACGCAAGCGCATAAAAATTAAGAAGAGTAGAAGGTGCAATATGTTAAAGAGTGCATGGCAAGTGAGAAGCAAGAAAAATACATAGTTACACAGCGTGGCAGAATGGCGCCTCTAGAAAACAAACCCTTTAAAGAGAATAGCTCATTATAATAAACGCCATAATGACAGTTTACTTCTGCCCGCCACATAAGTTTCGTCTGCGTTATGTCTTCAAAGCACAAAAATGGCAGAAAAGTGATTGGAAATATAAACATGAAATAGAGCATCTGACATGTCTGCAACAAAGTCATGTTCCTCCACTTGATTGTGAAAGCAAAGAAAAAGGGTGGAAAAATGACAGGAAATCAACCATGTCACTGCTTAGCAAAACGCAGAAGTGAGTCATGAACAACGACTAATCCTTGTGTGCGTCGCCTTTATGCGCCTGGCGGCACTGGATCTATGCGGAGGGCAAGTTCGTCTGCTCCTTGCGCAGGGGGTAGCGGTGACGTCAGAACGCCGGGCCCTGATTGGCTGATCGCGACCCCCTATCTGAGCGTCGTCTGCTCCTTTGCAACGTCGTCTGCTCGCAACGTCGTCTGCGTCTGTCTTACCTTTCCTGCGACTTTCGAAAGTGCAGAGGTTCACAAAACGATCTTACGCCAAAAATATGCGCAAGACAAAACTTGAGAACAAATTCGTATTCACGAAACGAAATTTTCGTAAGTTTTGCGCAGGTTACGACAAAATCCTACGACAGCTCCGAAGCTGTCTTACGCACTTCTTACGATCAAATTAGCATGGCCGACAGCGTCGCGGTCGCGACGACCAACGGACGTTTATTTTCCTACGTGCGCTTCTCAGCGTCCCGACTTCAAGCAGCAAGAAAAAAGTAAAAAGTACTTGAAACAGACCACGACGAACAAAAACGCTGGATCCGCAAACACCCGGGAAAAGCTCCAACCGCCACGATTCCACCAACAACGACCAAGCGAGCACGGCAGATAGGCCTAGCAGGCACTCCGACTTGGTGACCGTCTGTCCACGACCGGCTGGCGTGATGAATGGAATATGCTCGCGCGACCCTTGTGAACCCTTCCCGCCTTATACTTTGATCGCTGACCTCAATTTTAGATTAAGAGGTCAATCTCTTCCTCTTGTCATCTCCTTTCTTTCCGAGGCAACGGTGACTCTCGCCGGTGAAAAAGCGGTGAATCTCAGACAGACACAGGAAAGGTAAAGCAGCCGTCGCTTTGACTAGCAGACGTAAAGCAGACGCCGTTAAAGAGTGAGGAGTCTCGCCGCACACGAAAGGAGGGAAAAAGTATTTGGGAGGGAACTTGCGGACACTAACCATCCTCACTCTCCGTTCTTAGCAAACAAACCTCGGCGCCTCGGGACACCTCGCCAGTGAGTCTTTTGACTTCCCTCCTTGATGCGCGTCTGCTAGTTGTTAGACAAAAACAACGTACCGCTCGAGTTATTTCGTCTGCCCTCTCTGAAAGGCGAAGTCGAGCGAGTTCGACTTCCGAAAGTCGCAGAAAAGGTAAAGGCTCGTGCACACTCTTGCAACCGAGTACACTCTCAGAAAAAAGGGTACGTATAGTCCTCCCTTACGGGAGGAACGGTCTTGTAACCTATGTTCCTTTAGAAAAGGAGAAACCTTCGTCCCTGAAGCAGGGGAGCAAAGTTCCTCCGTCGCTTGCATCTCAATATGGCGGCCCCGAATCGAGCAAATCGAGCCCAATAAGGCTTAACGAGGACGCTACGTCTCTTGTACGGGACGAGAGCAGCAGCAAATGAAAGCGTAACACGAGCTTTCCGCAAACTGTGTTTATTTCCGAAGCCAGATTCCCCCCACAGGTACAGAAATCTGCGTTTCCAAAGCAGTTACTCAGTCTTCTCGTCGACAGCACTGCGATGTTAAACGGAGACAACCGATACCCAGTTACTTCGCGCACTTTGCGTCTTACCTTTGGTGTTCCTCGAGTCACAATTCCTTCGTCAACCGCACATCACGGAGAAGGGCAAACTCACTCCGCGAAACCAAAAGCCGCTCTCGGAAGAACGAACTCGAAGCCGCTGTTTATCGCGTAGCCAGCGTAGCGGCGTAGCGTGAAAGAAGGTTAAATCGCTAGCCACCAGATGGCGGGGTCAAGCAGAGTAATTGCAAGTAGCTAGGCTAGGTGGCGCTAAGTACCGCCCAATTCATGTTCTACAAAAAATTATTTGTTTCTCTTAGGCCACTACTGTGCTTGAGGACCCTCTACTATACACACGATACACACATGACACCCATACACTTATTACAAGCATCAGGTGAACATACATTAAGCACATGCACTGCACACACAAATATCAATACAACGGAACACCACACTAACCCGAACACTACACCCGTGCTCTGCGTTTCCGTCTTTTATACTGGTCGTTTTGAACGTGCGGAACTTTTCGGTGACTCCCTAAGCAATAAAAAATATTCCCAGCATGTTGATTTTTTCCCTGCAATGTCATACCTCTGAAAGTATTTCGAATGGCTCAGGGGTTGAATCTCTTATTAAAAAGTAAACGCTCAATCATGCCGTAATTATTTGAAAGCCAATAAATCAAGCCGCTCCAATGCGGTTCGAAGCCATGAGTTTGTTTCCCCACACGGCACGTCGTAGCTTGTATTTCTATTTGTTTTTCTATTTGTGCTGTTCGCGCAAAGCTGCAATTGCCGTTTGAATTAATCTCTGTAGAGCGGATATTCAGTCAGCTGGAAGTGATGCTTCACGGACTGAGAAATTGCTTTTCGATCAACTTGAATGCGGTCAAAGCCGCGACTTGCGGCAGGTTTAAGTGTACGGAACTACGCCGTGGCGAGCCCGAAAACTTCTAGCGCTCATCCCAGCGCGCCACGGAGGGTAGTTTCTCCAGCAACCGTAGTATAATGAAACAGCGAAATAAAGGGTAGCTTTTTTTTGTTCGATTTTACCTACTATTGTTTTTAATGCCGAAATTCCATACTGTAAATATACGTACTTCACGTCACGATTTCGTACTGTTCAGTCCTTGCCCCAGAGCGCAATCGCTGTCGGGGACGAGACCATTCCGACATTCACATTGGCCACTGTACGATAGGAGCTTCTACTGTTCAGACCAGCGTTCCAACATGACTATCCGCACGTTGATCGATTGCACGTAATCCCTCAAGTGGTATTAAACTTTTTAATGTAAAGCGGAATGTCAACCTGCGACACCCCGCCCCCTCCGATCACAACCCGACCAGCGGCATCAATGCCCAACAGTTTACGATCTCATCTTCTTGTTACACCACTGATACGCGAACACATGGTCACATCGGCGATAATTCCAGTCTTCTGTTCACAACCCAACACTGTCATCACCATGTTGCAGCTATGTTGCTGACACGCACAAACACAAAACCACGTTGAACGCCGGTTGCACTCGGCATCGGAAAACAGAACTGAACTCAGGGGGGAAGGCACCCAGGCAGCCGGCAGCAAAACCTGCCTGTCTTGGACGCAGTTCCTGCGGTTTCCATAACGTCGAAAACGTCGACACAGTTCCGCGTGCTTTCGCTACTGTAGTCTGTAGTGCTGCAGCCTGCAGTGGCTGTAGTTCCGTGCCGCGCGAGTCACGTAATCCGGAGACGGCCATCCCCCAGTGTACGTGGCGCTGCTGGCACTGCTCCGGAACTTCGCTGTTTCTAGCGGCTTCGTTTGCTCGTTTGATAAAATTAGTGATAAAAATGTCATTGCAACCGAAATGTTCTGGACGTTTAAACTGGAAGACGGAATTACAGGCGGCCTTCGCTGCTGCTGAAGCTCAATCAACTCAACAGCTATTTATTAAACAACGTGCGCGACCTGCTCGAAAAACGAAACCGAAAGACGATGAGTCGGGAGGGCGAAAGCTTTCTCCCGTCTGCCTGGAGAAGGAGAAAAACATTTCGTTCCTCCCCTTTTCTCGTGTCCGCTTGGGGGCGCGTCGGTAGAAGGGAGGAAGGCGCGGCGTTGCTACTTTTTTCCTCCATTTTTTCTTAGAGTGTACGACTGAGAGAGACAAGACCGGTTTTTAATCCTCTTGCGACTTCTTAGGACGGGGCGCGCTGCTGCGGAGCTGGTTCTAAGACGTCGTAAGAGGATTAAAAACCGGTCTGGTCTCTCTCGGTTGTACTCGGTTGCAAGAGTGTGAACGGACCTTAAAAGACAGACGCAGACGACGTTGCGAGCAGACGACGTTGCAAAGGAGCAGACGACGCTCAGATAGGGGGTCGCGATCAGCCAATCAGGGCTCGGCGTTCTGACGTCACCGCTACTTCCTTTCTCATGCGCAGAAGATGAAAATGAGCCCACTTGCGAGGCGTATAACGATGTTTTGTCAGGAAGTAAAGCCTAGTGTCAACATAAAGGTCGATCAATCGTGACGTGACAGCACTCAAATGGTCGGTGCAGCCAAGTATGGAGTTGGCACATCCAAGGAGCCTAGTGCGTCGCGATCGATGCCTTATGGGATCACGGAAAGAGCTTCGCTGTTCACCACTGGCGACAACAGGTCAGTTTCCCGAGCGAGCCCCGAACGCTTTGCAACGATGGGCTCTGGTGGACTTGCCTTCCGCTTTCTTTCCTCTCTTCCTGCGGGAGGGTCACCGCCCAGGTCCTGGGGTGCCCTTGGCGGCAGAGTCGGCATCGCGTCCGGCGTAAGAGAGGGGTGTCCACGAGGAATCCTCACTTCCTTTCCGCCGATTACGTGGACGCAGTCTCGAATGATGAATCAGGGCTCGAAGTGCAGTTTGCAGACAGCGCTTGTTTCTTCAAGACACTTGTCCGATCGTTCAGATTCTTTTCCCAAAGATCTCGTGTGACTCTGTCCTTTTTGAACGTACGAAAGAGACGCCGTTTTCACGCCTTTCACTCGGATGTAGCCCGATTGGCAGCCAGGTGTGCAACAAGAGTTCTGTCTCCATTTTGAGAACGGCATTTCGGCGCTACCTTTAAGCCTGGTTCACATGCAGCGATTTTGGCCCTAGAGCGGCGCGATATCTGCCGTCGCGACGCTATGGCCAGCACCAGCGGTTCAGCGGCACGAGCGCCGCAACGCCAGAAATCGCCATCCGCGAAATCAGAACACACAAGATTCAAAACATAATTCAATCGAACACGCGGAACTATGAAATCGTGGTCGGCTTATCAACGCGTGCACCGCTCAAAGTGAAAAAAAAAAAAAGCGATAGCGTCGTCGATTCTAAACGCAATTTACGCCGAACGTAGCGGGCTGCGCGATTTTTTCCGGGTAACCAGAGCCGTATATTGGGAAAGTTTGGCCAATAGGCGGAGCAAAGGCCTCCGTCAGCGCCGAATATTACCCCCGCGGTTGGAGCGTAAACTAAATATGTGACAACGCGTCGACCAATTAGCAAACCGCGACGTCACATTATTGGAAACGACACTTAAAGCGTAAAATAGAAGCGTTCAATCTCGCAGCAGAACGACGACGACGACGACGTTTAGATGGTGCCACACCGGACGTCGGCGGTGCCTCAATCTAAGCCCTGGGTCTCGGTACCTGGGATGCGGCAGCTTTTTGCTTTGACTGGGCTACCAGCTTGAAGCCTGATGCTTCGACCCCGTGAGAGACAGCACCATCATGCTCCTGGAGTTCCTTTGTGTAACCGTGCAACGATCGAACGGCAGGCTGCAGATACCCCGGCCCGCTGCTGACCCACCTCAACGAAATCTGGACATCTTCAAATTGGACTGGCATCCTCCGTAATAGCAACAATCCATCTCGTCGTCATCTTGCATGTATACACTCATCGCATTACCATGTTCTTTAGACGCGGCACCGCGGGCCTCTATGGAACGGGTTGTTGTCTTTCCGCGGTGCCGCCGCTTTCCAGAGCCCAAATAAAGATATCATTATTATTATTAAAACAGTGCAAAGGGTGGGGCGCGCGAGCGTCTTGAGACGCGGTTTGCTCGGCTGGGGTTGAGACGGTCCCGCACGGCTCGTGCGCTAGCTTTGTCAGTGCTTCTCTTCCCCCAGTCTCAGCTGAGACGCTAATTTTAGCAAGTCAGCCCTGGTTTGGACCGCGCATTCGTTTATTCTACCGTTGAATTTGGACGTTACGAAACCCCATAAGCGCCAAGTTTTCAGTCACCGAGAGTTATACCTTCTTTTCGAGCGACGCTAAAACGGCTTAAATTAGTCGTGTCACATATTTAGAGCTCACGACCACCGCAAGAGGTCGTTTCGAGGCCTGTGGTTGGCCCCGAGATGCTCGCCTATTCAAACCAATTTATGGCCAAACTCCCAATAAACGGCTCTGCGGGTACCTCAACTATAGCGCCGCCACAAAGTGTCAATACACGCGACCTCACGAGATCCCATTGCCGAGGTGCTCCGGTCCCAACACTATACGGTGTCACAAAAAAAAAAAAATTTACACGGTCTTTTTTACCGCAAAAATAAACTAGGCATCGCCGAACGCTCATTCTCCGCCCAAAGGTAGAGCTAGAAGTCACAACCAGATGCCAAAGTTTCAGCCCGATCCGATAACTTAATCAAAAGTTATAAGTTATTTTCTGAAAATTTCAATGGGAAAATGGAGCCCATTTTTGCTCGTTTTCGGTTTCTGGTGCCATAGAGTCCCATGTATTGGAAAACTCCGTCGGCCGCCATTTTCCCATTGAAATTTTCAGAAAATCACTTATAACTTTTGATTAAGTTATCGAATCCGGCTGAAACTTTGGGATCTGGTTGTGACCTCTAGCGCTACCTTCTGGCGGAGAATGAGCGTTCGGCGATGCCTAGTTAATTTTTGCGGTAAAAAAGACCGTGTAAATTTTCTTTTGTGACACCCTGTACTTAAGTATTCTAGTATACTTTAATACGAGGGCGCCACCAAAACAACTCGCCGCTAATAGATGAGTGCAAGCAAGTTAACTGGCCGCCGCCGTCCTCTGCTCGTGCGGACAAGCCGGTACAATTTCAAGCTTGTCAAAGCTATGTTCACGCGAAAGCTGTACGTGCTTGCACTCATGGGGCACCAGCCGGGGCGCCATGCTTGCGTCGCGATTGAAATAGAGAAAAAAAGAAACTCACGCCGCGCACCGTCACGGCGCAGGAATGATAGAGCCGGCCCAGCACCGCGTAGGAATCGGGTTGTCCCTCGAAATCCCCGACGTCGACAATGCGCCCCTGGTAGACCATGCTGTGGAGGGCCGAAAGGAGGCCGTCGTACGCCTGGTAGAAGACGTTGGGTATGCCGGGCCACTTGGAGCGCTCCGTGATTGTCTGGCACACAAAGTTGTACATGTCGTCGCATGGGCTGAAGCTGTAGTTGAGCAGCGGCTGGATCATGTCCAGAATGTCAGGACAGCAGAACGGCTTGCGAACGGTTTGCTTGTTCCCGGGCATGATGCTGATCAGGCTCCGAATTAGGATGAAAGCGATGCCCACGCACAGGAAAAACATAATTATCTGGGACACCTCGAACCTCCGGTCTTTCTTGGAGACGGCGGTGGAAAGCGGAGTCGGCTGGGGCGGCGGTGTTTCTGGCATCTTTCTGTCGATAGTGGATTGTACATGAACCTGGTTACTGTCGTTTTGCTGCAATATTTACTGGTTATCGAAAATAGATATATTGTAAGGAAGACAAAGTAGAGAGATAAAATGCGCCGGCTTTACTGGTCAAACCTCGGAGCTGTACTGCCCCACGAGCTCTAGCATGAGCCACGCATCGCCGGTGCAGGCAATGCGCGGTTGTGGATGATCAATGAGAATGTGGATGTTGATGTAATGGAGTTGAGCTGTTACAATATATCCCCCGTAGGGGAAGATGAGGGCCTCCTGACCATCCTCGAGGATGGTGATGGAGTTGCGCCATGGCGAAGGGTTTCATACGGCATACATAAACGCTTTGTAGCGCCCTGCAGCGCCGATCGGTTGACGGCTTTAGCGGGGTA
Source organism: Ixodes scapularis (assembly GCF_016920785.2). Lineage (NCBI taxonomy): Eukaryota > Metazoa > Arthropoda > Arachnida > Ixodida > Ixodidae > Ixodes > Ixodes scapularis. The sequence goes on along the minus strand of NW_024609835.1, from coordinate 99,499,698 downwards.
ATGGAGTAATTGACTAGGGATGCCTGGTGAACTACAGTGTATGGTTCAAGATACTTGTGGAGAAGCTTCTCAGAGAGTCCTGGCATACGCGCGGGTGTCCAAATCAAGACGAGGTCGCCTGGACGATGCATGACGGAAGTGCGATCTTCGTCGTAGCGCTGCGTTTGTTGTCGGTTGTCAATGGTGCGAAGGCGAGCGAATTGGCGGAATTGTTCGGCACGGTAGACTGTTTGTGCAACGAAAGAGTGTTGAGAGTTGCTGTTAGCGTAAACAAAAATGCTGTCCAAAGTGCAGGACATGTCCCGACCATAAACACGGAAGAACGGAGACAATCCCGTGGTCGATTGGATAGAAGTGATTTGTAGGCAACGGTAAGGAAGGAAAGAATGGAGCGCCAATGCTTACGGTCTTTGGAGATATACTTGCTAAGCATTTTCGGTAGGGTTCGATTAAAACGTTCGGTAAGACCGCTTGTTTATGGGTAGTAGGTGGATGTGAGTTTGTAAATAACTCTAGAAGTAACAAGGACCTCTTTTACGAGAGCGGGAAAAAACATCGTTTCATTGTCACTGAGGAGAAATCGTAAAGCATCATGGCGTAAAACTAAGTAGGTAAGGAAGGACTGTGCTATTTCTTGTGCAGTAGCTGAGATAACACGAGCCATCTCGACATACCTTGTAAGATGGCCTATGGCTACCATAATCCGATCCTGGCCAGCCGAACTTTTTGGTAGAGGTCCGTAGAGGTCCGTAGAGGTCCGCAGAGGTCGATACCGACTCGGTCGAAAGGCTTCTTCGGACAAGGCAGGGGCATCAACTGTCCAAATGATGCGTGTCGCAAAGTCTTGTAGTGTTGTCAACGCATGATTGCACATACCTCTCGATCGTCCAATAATATGGCGGGCCAGAAATAGCGGGACCGCAGACGAGCGTAGGTCTTGCAGGTCCCCAGGTGACCCGCTGTGGGATTGTTACGGAAAGCGGAGAGAACGGTACCTCGTACCTGTTTCGGGATTACAAGTAGGTGCCGCGCGCCGTCAGGAAGTTAACTCGGCTTGTAAAGAAGACCATTGAGAAGGACGAAGATGCGTAGTTCCCGGCAAACCTTGGTGTCTCGAGCTGGACAAGTGAGGTAGCGAATTATCTTAGCACTCCAAGGATCTTCTACTTGGGAAGATATGAGAGTGGCTGGGGTTAGGAAACTGACGCTAGGCAAATCGTCGCCGATGTCGTCGGTGCGAAAACTCAGTGAAGAGGGCAACGAGACAGTCTGTCAGCATCCCAGTGCTTCTTTTCATTTTTATGAACGACATTTAACTGTTATTCTTAAAGGTGGAAGATCGATCTGCCTAGACGACCAGACGTTTTTTATTGAACCTAACAAAATAGGGCGTGATAGTCCGTGACAATCGCAGAAGAGCGGTCGCACAATTAGGGTATGAACCGGCCGATGGCCCATACTACTCCCAAGAACTCTTGTTCTGTTACCGTTTGTTTTTGTTTTTTGTTTGTTTATTGTATGCTTGGTAAGGGTAGCATTTGCGTAATCATTGCTGTGAGGTTCATAACCAAAAAATATTTTCGCACCTTTTTTTTTTTTTTTTCAAGTTTGGTAAGGGTAGGACTTAAGCGTTGATGTGAGGTTCACGGCCGGAAGAATTTTTTTGCAGCAGTACAGCACCCAGCCCGGTTCTATTGGCACCCGTGTGAAGTACAGTTACTACATTATCGTCGAAGTGTCTCAGTAACGTATCAGAAGTCAACGCGTTTCGAAGGGCGTTGAACGACAATAGCCTATTGATATGGCACATTGGTGGGCAAAAGTTGATGCAATGTAGAAACAATATGTGCAGAGCCACAAATAAAACGACATAAACAAGACCATCAAGCCAAAAATTAAGCTGTTTTGTGTTAGCAGGGTTGGGGAACGAGGAGATGGCTTTAACTGTTTTAGGGGTCGGGTGGTGAGCCTTCATGGGGAACACGATGTCCTAGAACAGGGGTCGGTAACTTTTTTGTTACAGCGGGCCAAATCGCCGCAAAGCGGACACTGAGCGGGATGGAATGAGAAACGGAGAAGGGGGGAAGGGGAGGGGGGGGGTACTTATAAAAATGAAAGATTTCAAAAATCACATATTAAAAGTGATACGTAAAGATGTTATCTTGATTCAGGCACATGTATTGCTTACCAAGATGAACATATTCACATTTAAACTCTTAACCGAGAGCCGTGAAACATTTTGGAGGTCATCTGTCATTCGGGGAAAACAACGTTTGACTTCACAAATATTCATCTAGAAAACGTTTGCTCGCAGATATATACGTGCTGTAGCAAAAACTTCGATCAAGGCCTCTGTAAGATTTTGTAGATTTGAATAATCCAGGGAGGCCAGCGGAAAACTTAACAAAGTCGTTCGCTACAAATGCATTCTTCAGCTTATTGCCTGTTTGGGGACTAGCTGATCAGCGAATTCTATCTGGCAAATTTCTTGCTCCGCGGGCCGCCGGTTGTCGACAACTGTTCTAGAACCTTGACTCGGGTAGCTGTGAAAGCGCGTTTCAATGAATTGAGTTGTAAGCCCGCATTTGCGATCAAAACTTTTGACAACCGGACAAGGGGTTCTTCAAATGTGGAAAAAAAAATAATTGCATCATCAAGATAACAAAGGCATGTACGCTATTTTAAGCCACGGAAGATGAAGTCGATCATTCTTTCAAAAGTCGCCGGCGCGTTACAGAGGCCAAATGGCATGACGTTCAACACAAATAGAGCGTCGGGTGTCACGAACGCCGTTTTTGGTTTGTCTGATTTTTCTCCCTGAAGAGTTTCTAAGCCGTCGTTAATACTTGATATTGGGTAGCTGTTTTTTGAGCGACGTCGTTGAGTATGCGCTAATCTACACAAAAACGAACGGACCCATCTTTCTAACCAAAACAACAGCGGAAGACCAGGAACTCTTTGAGAGTGTTATGACATCTCGTTTCAACAATTATTTTACCTGTTTCTATCTTGCGCCTTCCCACATGAGCAATGCGCGAAGGTCGATGCCGTACAGGAGGAAAGGGGGGGGGGGGGGGGGGGGGAGGGGGGGCGTTGCCGGTATCTATTGAGGTAAACAAAGTGAGGCCTACCAAGAACGTTAGTCTCTGAGTCGAATGCGTTTCAGAATGACTGGATAAAACAAAGGAAAAGTGTTTTTTGATAGTCAGAAAGGGCAGGATAGTAGAGCCTAATTCAGTGGTGTTGCTGCTCGCTTTCTTCTTCAACAGGATGGTTGAGAGCAGGAATATCCGACAGGCTGAAATTTGTCGAAGGAGTGGCAATAGCAACCAACGCATACTGTGGAACTACGATGTCCAAGTTTTTAACGCTAACCGCTAACGTTAACGTTAGTGTTAACGTTAACCGTCGGTACAGAAAAGGCCAAAAGATGCCATACAAAAAGTAACGACAATACCGTTTTGCCGGGTGTCAGGAGCAGATTCCACAAGAGCATCTTCAGTGTAGGCGTGCTCAGGTGTAATGGACATAATCAGATATTCGTGATGGCACTGGTGTCTCTCCTTACAGTGCAACGTGGACTTGAATGTGTGTTAGGTGGTTCGCTAAAACTCTGTTTTTAAAAACAATTCGGACATGCCACAATCTGTAAAAGCATTGCTTGCGGCACGAAAATCCCAGCCAAAAATAGTATCCTTACTACATGAAAGCAAATTAATAAATTGAACGTGATGGTACTTGCCCTCAATATTGATGCGAGCTGTGCACATTGCTGAAGGAGAAAACATTCGTCCCGATGCACGTTTTAAGCGGATGCCGGTATATTGTGTGGACACTTTCTTGAGTTTGCGGAAAATATTTTGCCCCATGACTGAAACTGCGGCTCCCGTGTAAATTAATTACTTTAGAGGAAGACCCTCTACATTAATACAAATTTTATTTTGCGGTGGCGTAGGGGGACTTAAAACGATGGTCGAGGTCGAAGTTGCGCCACCGGGAACTGCACTTGCCAATTTTATCCAGAGAGTCGGGGGTCCCCGGTATGAGTGGGAGTCATAGGAGACAGAGAGCTCTCCCTTGGGGATGGTGATCTACGATTAGTGGATCGTGACTTGTTCCGTTATGGACGTTTTCCCACTCCCGGGAATGGTCAACGTAAATAAAAAGCGCGGCGAGGGGCTCAGTGTGATGAGGTGAAGTGGTCGCTGGGAGCTTTCTCTTGGACACGCCGACGGCAGTTCCGCTGGAAGTGCTCGGGATGCCGCAGTAGTAGCACACTGGACGGTTGTTGGCGAAAGCTGTTGGTCGATGATGGCCCCATTCAGGTACGAATTGAGGTGAGGGGGGGGGGGGGGGGGGGGTTGCATGACCCTGGTTATTCCAAGATGACTGCACAGGTGTACGTGAGGCGACCTCGGCATACGTTGGTCGAGATGGTGGCAGAAGCTGCATTGCTGCCACGACTCCTGCTTGGATTATTTCTTTGAGTAATGAGGACTCAGCAGGTCTGGCTTGAGAGGATGCCGTGATGGACATGATTTCTTCGCGCACGAACTCGCGGATGAGACTTCTAAAAAGCGATGCATCAGATACCTGCGTTGAGTACGACTGAGCGCGAGGGTTGCTATGGTAACAGCTGCGTCGGCTCCAACAAAACCGTTAAAACCCGTTTGGCCGATGCTAACACTGCGATGGTATGTACGTAGTTACTTGTGACCTTGAAAGGAGAGGATGTAACGCGACGGGTCTTCGTTTCTTGAAGTTCAAGTCACTCCTCCGAGGAATGTGTATTTGTGCTTGGTTTGATGACGAGAAGAACACGAAAGGCCTCTTCATCGATGCCATTTAGGAGGTGTTGTAGTTTGTCTGGTTCTGGCGTGTCTTTGTCGGCAAGCTTGACAAGGGGCAGAACATTCTCGATTCAAAAGGTGTAGGTTTCTCCTTCCTGTTGTACCAACTCAAGCTTACGTTCAGTGAAATGTTTGCGTGCCAACAGGCGCGTTTTTAATGTGGGTCAGGTGTCGAATTCGAGCACGTGGTTAATGATCCACGTCTGGGTGACGTTTGTGAGGTAGAAAATGACGTTAGATAGCTTCAGATGGCCGCATCAGCGGTTGTGACGGCTAGCTTGTTCGAAGGAGTCAATCCAGCCACCAACGTCGTCGTTTCCGACGCCAGCGAAAACGGTGGGGTCGCCTTGTCTGGATGTCACAGTCAAGGCCTGTGCTGGTGGAGTGGTCGCCATAGTGGCACATCGCTGCGCTGTTCGAGGAAACCACGGAGTTGGAATTTGCAGTGGTGACGGTTATGTTGCGTTTTCGAAGCCCCAGGATTTCAAATGAAAAGAGGGGTGACAAAGCAGAGCGATAAAAAGCGCCGGCTTTACTGGCCAAGCCCTAGAGCAATACTGCCCCGCGAGCTTGAGCATGAACCACGCATTGCCCGTGCAGGAGATGTGCGGTTGTAGATGGTAATGAGTAGAGCCACTAAATAAGCTACGCCTCAGAAAAAATTTACATTTACCCATTTTGGTGCTTAAAATCAAGGTTGACAGTTAGTTGAGGCTTTATCTGAGATTACTGGAAGCGCTTTTCCGTCCCCCACAAATGTTCAAACAGTTCGCGACAGAGCAAAGCAATATTACATGCTCTTCCTAACACCGAATCTAGTGCTGAGGAAGTCGCACTTTTGAGTAATGACAATCGGCAGTTGCGTCTGCTCTGTACCAAGCGCTAAGATGGCGGCGCGCACAACAATATCGGGGAACAGTGCCAATAACGTAACAAAAAAATATGAATAATAAACCAAAAATGAAAGACGTTTACAATTCTCCGTAATGCCGAATGAGAGCGCAGCTCTTCAGGAGGGGGGAGGGGTGGTACGGAGGGGAGGGTATGCCTGTGTTACGTCATGAGGGTAACGTCACACTTGCCGTCACCCTCATGACGTCACTATGGGAAACGTCCTATAATGCAACGTGCAGTTACGCCGACGGCAACGGTGACTGCGCTCAACCCAGAAACGGGCGCATAAGAGCTGCGCTCAAAAATAAAATTAAAGACGATGATGAAAATAATCCCTGGAGAAGGGGAACAAGAGGGACAAGGGATAAACGCAAATCTCCAAACGCAGCTAGGTGACTGGTGCGCGTCTGAAAAAATCCGCCTGGTCCGGGTATCGAACCCGGGACCTCTCCATTACAAGTTGAGCGCTCTACCAACTGAGCTAACCAGGGGTTAGACGTCAGTAGAGCAAACGGGTTTTTAACAGCTGCCACCAGTCTAACACCAACAAGGGTAAAGCTTGCAATTTAAGGTTATTACTATAATGCAATTAAATGCAAAGGTGCAAGCGAGCTGGACAAGAATGATGAAAATAATCCCTGGAAAAGGGGAACAAGAGGGACAAGGGACAAACACAAATCTCCAAACACAGCTAGGTGACCGGTGCGCGTCTGAAAAAATCCGCCTGGTCCGGGTATCGAACCCGGGACCTCTCTATTACAGGTGGAGCGCTCTATCAACTGGGCGAACCAGGGGTTAGTCGTCAGTAGAGCAAACGGGTTTTTAACAGCTGCCACCAGTCTAACACCAACAAGGGTAAAGCTTGCAATTTAAGGTTATTACTATAATGCAATTAAATGCAAAGGTGCAAGCGAGCTGGACAAGAATGATGAAAATAAGCCCTGGAGAAGGGGAACAAGAGGGACAAGGGACAAACACAAATCTCCAAACACAGCTAGGTGACTGGTGCGCGTCTGAAAAAGTCCGCCTGATCTGGGTATCGAACCCGGGACCTCTCCATTACAGGTGGAGCGCTCTACCAACTGAGCTAACCAGGGGTTAGACGTCAGTAGAGCAAACGGGTTTTTAACAGCTGCCACCAGTCTAACACCAACAAGGGTAAAGCTTGCAATTTAAAGTTATAATTATAATGCAATTAAATGCAAAGGTGCAAGCGAGCTGGACAAGAATGATGAAAATAATCCCTGGAGAAGGGGAACAAGAGGGACAAGGGACAAACACAAATCTCCAAACGCAGCTAGGTGACTGGTGCGCGTCTGAAAAAATCCGCCTGGTCCGGGTATCGAACCCGGGACCTCTCCATTACAGGTGGAGCGCTCTACCAACTGAGCTAACCAGGGGTTAGACGTCAGTAGAGCAAACGGGGTTTTAACAGCTGCCACCAGTCTAACACCAACAAGGGTAAAGCTTGCAATTTAAGGTTATTACTATAATGCAGTTAAATGCAAAGGTGCAAGCGAGCTGGACAAGAAAGACCTGTAAAGGAGAGGTCCCGGGTTCGATACACGGACCAGGCGGATTTTTTCAGACGCGCACCAGTCACCCAGCTGTGTTTGGAGATTTGTGTTTGTCCTCTGTCCCTCTTGTTTTCCTTCTCCAGGAATTATTTTCATCATTCTTGTCCAGCTCGCTTGCACCTATGCATTTGATTGCATTATAGTAAAAATTAAAGACGTTCACAAATCTGTAATGCGAAATTAGAGTGAAGCTCTGGGGGAGGAGAAGGGGAGGGTACCGAGGGGAAGGCATGCCCCTGCTCCTCTCCTCCTCCTCATCCTCCATCCCCTCCTCTCCCTCCTCCTCCAATTCAGTTTCCCCGCTAAATTTCACGGGGAAATGACGTCACATGACTTGGTGTCACGTCACCTGTGAACTTCAGTTTCTCCGCTAGATTTAGCGGGAAAATTGACGTCATGTTACCTCAACACTAATTCAATTCCTTGCTAAATTAAGCGGGGGATTGAATTGGTGCTGAGGTCCGGTGACGTCAATTTTCCCGCAAAATTTAGCGGACAACTGAATTACCCCGCTAAATAGGGAGTTTTCGTAGATCGTTTTCGCCGTTCCGTAACGCTCTTTGCAACCCGCTACAATACCCGCAACACTACAGTCAAGACCGTGGGCGCACAGGCGCAGTAACGTCTTCTTCATTGCGGAGGGCTTAGCGGAAGGGGAAACGCGGTCTACAAAAACCCCTAATTTAGCGGGGAATTGAATTGGTGCTCAGGTCACGTGACGTTCATTTTCCCGCTCTAGCGGAAAAACTGGATTTGTCTGCTAAATCTAGGGGTGATATACTGAATTTGTCCGCTAAATCTAGGGGAGATACTGAATTTCCCCGCTAAATTTAGAGGGGAATTGAACTGGTGTTGAGGTCACGGAACGTGAATTTTTTCGCTAAATTTAGCGCGGTTACGCCGACGCCGACGCCGCGAAACACGGAAACGGGCGTATAGCTACGAGCTGCGATCTAGAAAAGATAACACCAATTTAGGGGGAGTGTTGTATTCGTTAGCACTTCCTCTTGGCGAAGGGAAGGAAATATGCGAGCTTGACCCTTACCTCACTTTTCCCCTGAAAGTGCTAGGAGATTTGGCCGTGCGACTTGCGAGACACCAGGAAAAAAGATTACTGCTAAATCCTTCGGGATTTCTTAGTGCGAGTGCGAGGGGCCGGGCACGTGCATTCGAATGCATGAGCACGTGCTAGGCGTCAAACGAGCATGCTCACGTAGCTCGCGCAACATGCTCAAACCAAAAAAAAAAGCTCAAACCAACGGCCCAGAACAACGGTGTAAGAAAATACTCTTGCCCAAAACGTAGGCACCCTAGGCCAAACTGTGCTAGAGCTGGCCAGAGTGAGCTTTCTGCCCTTGCTAACACAAGTGTGAACGTGCAGGCACGCGCAACCAAAGCACAGCGCAATCGTTGGCTCTGAGGAAGCCAGTGAGCCCGCGCTAAAGGCGGAACTTCCAGTCAAAGAAATCGTCGAGAACAAAAATGGCGCCGTAGCAGTCAGTGCCACAAGCGCGTGCAGGGACACGTTCTTTCACGAGCTTCAGAACAAACAAGAAAACAATTACAGGAGGACGCTTAGAGGGACACTGACAGGGTATTTATGCTTGACGAGGTTTTTAGTTGTACGTGACATATGAGCGCCCAACTACCCAGAACAGAATGTGCCTCTCGAAATTCGGTTTCTTTCCGTCTGCAAACCGCCGATCGAGAACTGGCCGGTTTGAGTCACAACCATTCTCGTTTTCGTGGTCACGGGCCGTTTCTAAGGTTTAGACACAACCACCAAATTAAGTGGTGTGTCACTGAAGGCACTCATTCAATATTAAAATAGAAAAATAAATATGAAACCCTTTTTTTTTTTGGCTTCTAAAAAGCTGCCAATACGTTGATTGAAAAAAAAAAAATTGAAAAAGACACACAGAAAGTTTCACACAGAACCGGAAGTTCTAGTTCACGTACCGGAAGCAGTCTGTGCGTTCACTGCGAAATTCTCAACACGGCGTTGTATCGCGTATCGTAGGTAGAGTGCACTAGAAAGGACAAGTGGGGCCACCGGAGTGCTATTTCTGCACCTCCGCATGTAAAAAAAAAAAAATAATAATAATAATAAAACGGCTAATTTAAGTTACGTCGCTCGAAGCGCCCGAGAGGGCGCTTCGAGCGAAGTGGTTCCGATTAGCTGTTTTTTAATGCGAAAGCATTAACTGTCTCATGGAGCGAGCTGACGTCATCCGTTTGAAGCGCGAAAACGGCTCGTAGTTTCCGCCGCGATCCAAATAGGAGCGATTCGCCTTCGCGTCGACGGGGCTCCCATTGGCAGCTGCGCCATGGTGTCATGATGTGAACTGGACATAAAAGTACTAAAATATTAAAGTGGGCTAGTTGGATATGCATTTTCGAAATAAATAGCGCGAAGGTCCAGAACAAACTGACGGTACAAGCGCTATGAAAGAAAACGAAGACAACATCGCAGATGTGACGGCTCAGGCAAGCTCGTGCAGTGCGGTTTTGAGGTTGGACACGGAAGGAACGAACACAGCTCAATGCCGTGGGCCCCAGCAGTCAAGTAATGTCCCGGAGGGACGTCTGAGGCCTGTGGGGGCACCAACCAGGCTCGCCAGGGAACCCCCGCCGGCACCGAAAACTTGTGCAGACTCTGCCGCACAATGCCACTTTTGAAGCTGCCACACCTGTGAGGCAGCTCTTCAGGCAACATCTTGGAGTCATTCTTTTCGGAGCTGATCACGGGTGTTCACCACGAGCACTCACTACTCATTTCCAACTCCTCAATGTACAAAACAACTCATCTTGAAGTGCAGAACAGCGAGCGAAACAAGCATAACTGCAACGCAATCGCACGGAAACGGTACCCGCAACGCTGTCGTCTGCAGCGCATGGCCAAAAAAAAAAAAAAAAAACCCGGTCGTGTGTAGTTACGTGGCTTCCAGCACACTCTCCTCCTCCATATTCTTCCGAACTCCGTGCGCAGGTTCTGGTTTCGGTTTCGAGCGGTTGCGTTTCTTGACTTTATTAAAAATATACGGGATTTCGTAGCAAAATATTAATTGGGTAGTTTTCTGACACCATATTAAATCGCCTGTAATATTTTTTTCTTTTTTTTTTTTGTGGGGGTAAGTGTTTTTTTAAAACTGCTTACGTGTAGGAAGGCGATTGCATTATAGTCCCGCGCGTGAAATGTTTTCGAGTAATGTTTCTACACCTACTAAAGGCTTCGCGGCTTCCGTGACGAAGCACCTGCGTTGTCGTGCACATATCGAAAACAACGTCAAGGACGGCGTCTAGGAGGACGTCGAGGACGACGTATAGGACGACGTCCTAGAGATCGACGCCAAGTACGGCGTCTAGGACGACGTCGAGAACGACGTCAAGGACGGCGTTTAGGACGACGCCGAAGACGACCTCTCGGACGACCTCAAAAATGACGTCTAGGACGACGTCGAGGGTGACGTCAAGAAAGGTATCTAGGACAACGTCAAGGATGACGTCCTAGGGAAAGTCATCTACGGCCACGTTTGCCTGCGGAAGCCGCCGTAGATGTAGACGCTGCTGCCGATGTCGAGGCCATAGATCTAGACGCGGTCGCCTCACAGTCCATCGCACGAAGCACACAACGAGCACAGCTGAAGTCCGAAAAGCACCTTTTGCACACGGCGCTCCGGAGGTGACATGACGCTCCCGCCCTTGAGCTTGAGAGTGAGCGGCGCGTGCTTGATGACGTATTTTTATGACCATCTTTCGGGCGCAACGACGCCGTTTTTTCGCGAAATGGGACAAGTAATTAAGGCTTTTGCGTTAATAAGCGTTCGGAACAAAATGGCCAGACGTCACCACCCGCGCACCTTACGTTATTAGTTCGGTCGGGACTCGGCTACACGAGTACTTGTGTACACAAATGGAGGAATACAAGAATGCCCAACGCATCACACCCGCTTTAAACAAATCTCAAAAGTTAGTTGCGCATATTTAGGCACTGTAGATCAGCACGAAGGTGCAGTTAAATAAGTATTCGTTTTCTTCTCTTTCTTTATTTTTATATCAAAGAGCAGACTTGCTTCAATGAAAGGTAGAAGTAATAAAACAAAACTTTAGAAAAACCCAATATGCAGTTGAGCCTTTTTTTTTTTTTTTGCAAACGTCAAAAAAAAACATTGTTGTGGTCGTTTAAGACGTTTGAAATTCTGAAAAAAAAAAACTAATAAGGCAAAGAAATTAGTTAGCTCTCGTTCCATGTTTTGTCTAATAAAATGCTGTAATGGCCCACAGGAATGTTCCTTGTCTTTTTTCACTTTTAGTCTAAAAATACTTAACTGTATACTCGGAGCCATAAAAAAAATTGTTGTTCCCTACAGTAATGCATTTTGCTAAAGATAAATCTGTCCTTTGATATCCAAGCACACGAAGTTGAATTGTGAAAAATTTATTTAAAGTGGGATCGATTCTCTGGTCTGTCTGTCTATGCTGGAAAAAGCGATGAAGAAACTTCATCGTGACGTCGCCGGTGGGAGGAGCCTAATCTCAATCGGCGGCGAACTCAACTGGCAGGGAACTTCATCGCGGCGCGTTGATGACGTCGACGGAGAGTGGCGATTGAGTTGAAACTTCATCGGGATTTGTCCCCAAAATATGTGCCCAGAGGGAAATGCGCAACGCCGCATCGAAGGGTCTTGTAAAAGCAACATTTTTAACTTCTGAAAATGTATAATGCGGTACAATCTAAATATAATTACCGGTGTCAAGTCTAGGTCGCATGAATCATGTCTTTTTACGTAAGTGAAACAATTTAGATGATCGCAATGCGTGAGCTGCATCGCGATCGTGATGAATCGTCATGGCCGACGGTGGATGTCGCACGTAAAGTGCTCGTGTGTCTGTACGAAGATTTGCCTCACTTTTGGAATTTTTGCTGTCAAGTCGGGCTTTTTCACGTCGCGATTACCACTCGGCAGTCTGGTGGGGGACGTGAACCAAGTGTCCTCGCTGAACTCGAGAAGTAGGACAGAATCTTGGCCCATATGAGATAGGTTCCTCGCTAAGACACGGAAGAAGGCGCATGATTTCGAGGGCGGACGCGCCTCGTCCGTCGCCACACGGCATCTCGGCTGCAGTGTCGGTAAGTAAGTGCATGGCATCTCAATGGGCGGTTTTAGCGTACCGTTGCCGTAAGCAGCGAAATTGCTACTGGGAGCTCGCGCTGTAACTTTGAAGCATGCTTTTCAGCGCGCTTAAAGCCTTACCAGCCGTACCGTGGCCACCGCAGAACACGGTAACGGTCTCCTAAAACTTGCTACTTGTAGTAAACAGACACTGTGTTGTTTTTGGTCTTATTGACTTTGCACGAGTGTGCTGCCTCGTGATGTTTCTTTGAAAGCTCGGATCGTAGCGCTCGTGCTAACGAGTTAATTTCTCTAGAGCTGTGCATGAGGCACTCCGATACCTGAATTCTTAAGTGTAGGCAATGGGCATTACATCAACGCGGAACCAGAAAGGCTGCCAATTTGTTGTGCGTTAACTTGTGTTTGATTGGATAATGCAGGACTCATCTGCTGTGGCTAAAGGTGCTAGTGAGGACCTAGCACAGATGGCAGCTCCACCACCACCAAATGGTAGGTATAAAAAACAGTCTGGATTCATCTCCGTAAACGTGGTTTGCGCCTGTGTCAGGACATATATTATGCAGTGGTTTGCGCCTGTGTCAGGACATATATTATGCATGAGTGCCGTCGGTAGCCTCATGCTGGTGGCCATTGATGTTGTGGGGTTGCAGCTTTGCTACACTGTGATCATGGTGAACTGCGCTGGCTCCAGTGGCCCAAAGTGACAGCTTTTGTACCCATCTCAGCAATTGCACAAAAGTGTGAGCATGACCTGCACTGTGCATAACTATGTAGAAGATGCTGTCGTTAACCTATTGTGCCTGGTCGGTAGCTCCCAAGGTGACTGTAGGTCCAATCGTGTTGATGTTTTTAGCAAGGTGACACCTCAGCAAGACTTACAAAAACTTAAGTGTACACATGGTGCAAAGACAATCCACACATGGTTACTTGAGTTTTGTGTCGGACAAGACACAGATCCAATTAATGAGACTGTGTCAGGAAAAAGATGGTGCCTCCGGTCCTGTTTCCCGACAGCAACCTGCTTCCACCGAACATTCCCGGCAGCACCACATCTACCCACTGCCCTGAAATTGACAAGGGAATGACACTAAGACAAAACTGGCTCACCAATTTTAAAACCGGTGTCTGCTATTTATATAAAAGGTCCACTTCTAAAAATATTTGCTGCAAAGGGCTGTGGAAGCAGGACGCACCTGGCTGGGCATTGCCCGTCGAACTCGGCAAAATCATCGGCGTGCAGTTTTGTATACTTCTCTTCATTTTTTGCACTCAGGTATTCACGTCCTCCACCTTTGGCTAGATATCACAATCTGTCACAGTTGAGAGTAAGTAGCAGATGGTTCTCACCACCACACAGAGCAATATTTTCTGCGTACTGAACTGGACAAACACGGACAAACTTTGTCATCATCACTTGACGGTTTAAACTTCTGCCTAGGCTTAGCCCAAGTGCCTGCACTAGCACATATTTCCCCGCACGTCCCCGAGCAAGCGCGCCCGTGGCCGAATGGTCACGGGCGCGCTTGCTCAAGGTTTAAAATTAAGTCAAGGTCTAAAATTGGCTGGCAAGCATTTTTTGGAGAACCGTCGAAAGAAAACCTGTGTCATATGGCACTAATGAATTATTCCAGGCCAAGTTTCTTCGTCCTTGCTTTATTGAGTTACACCCAGAGCAGCTTGGGCTCACAGTCTTTGTTGTTTGCTCAATGCAATGCGGAAGAGCTGGACTTCCACAGCACCAAAAACATTGACGGGAACAACAGTTAACTTGTCCTTGGGAATCAGTTATGACAGACAGTTATAGCATAAAGGAAAGTGAATGCAAGACTCTTCTGTTTTCGCTCCTTTTCATTTTCGGACCTTGTGTTGTGTTTCGAAGTGAGTGATTTCCAACTTTTCGCTTTCCATTTTTCATGTGATGGACAGAGCAGGCCTGTCTGCTGCAAAGTAATTGGATCATGCTAGGTGCACATTGCTCAAGGCTGCTTGCTTCATAGGTTGCGTGTTGTACTGGAAGACCCACAGCATGAGTGTGCTGGTCTGAGCAGTTCCTTGGTTAGGAAGGTGCCTGCATAAACAAAATGTTTTTCAGGAGTCTCGCATTCTTGATATTTCCAGCACTGCATGAGAGTTCTAAAAGAAGGTAAAAGCAGTGGTATGCCATACGCAACTGCTCACCACACCCCTAGGATTCTCTTGTTCTATGTAATTTGTGTAACATAGTCTTTAAAAATGCTTGTTTTTATAAACATTCACCCTTTTCGTGTACTTTGTTTGCAGGCTGTGGAGGGACGAGCAGCTGCACATACCCAGCAGTCATCTTCACTGACCACACCCGTGCTGCCCCTCATGGGGGTGCAGAATTTCCATGCACAATAAAACATGCTCACTAAGCACCATTTTGCGTCTGTCATGATTTCAGTATAGTATGGAAAAAAGATTTGCAGCACTACCTTGGTCATACCCGACAAAATAGTCATACATCGAATACAAATTTTGGGTCAGGAAATCTCCGTGCAATTGTTTATGTGCCGGGACTCGTATCTCGACTTCAGATGTCGATGTATATTTTATATACAAGAACCAGAAATTTCACAATTAATGGTGACACGGTGGTGCAAGTTCAATCGTCCAGATACCAGCAACCACACTTAATTCTTCACCTTTTCTTCCTCTATGCTTGGAACAATATACTGTTATAGCCAGAATGCTTATGCAGTCAATGGGAAACAAGATGCCACCCATGAGGAGGCCCTCTTTTATTCTCTATTCTAATGGCTCGACGTTTCGCTTATGCGGTTTGCATTTTTTCAAGGTTACCCTGCCAAAAACATTGTGTTAAAAGCTTTTTCAGAAACATCAACTTGTTACAAACTTCCATTTTTAGGTGCCATACCAAAACTCCGGTTAAACTATCTTTTAGGTAGACCACTCTGCAGCCAAAGGGACTTACCATGTCTACTTGATTTTGCAAGTTACAAAGTATGACAAAACATTGCAAGCGGATACACACAAGTATATTTCGCAGATGTGACGAGAGACAAAGCTCGTAGTAGCCTCAACAGCTGCCAGGCTTCAAGTTTGAGCAGGGAGACCCTGGTAGGCAGCACATACTTGCAGAGGTGGTCACCTCTCAGACTTTCAGCACTGCACAGCGTGTCCTCTGTTGTCAAAGCTTACACCGTCCTCGGGGTCGGACTCTTGGGGCTCAAGGAAGAGGCCCCAAAATAGAGCTATACAAGCCCGCATTGCGCAGAAAGTCAAATGATGTTGCTGTGCCTAGCACCTTTGCAACCACCGAAACCTGCTTTTCAGTATCCTATTCACTGCTCTACGACAGAATCCTAAGCATTGCTTTTTGTTAAGCTTGGCCTCAGAACAGCAGAGCATCCATTCGGGTTGCGAGGAATGGGTGTGCAAGCATGGCTTCAGGGTTTTGTCGCTGTCACCTGCACACAACAGTGAGGCGGTATCTGACATGAATGTTTCATAACCTTTTCAGTTGTCCAAAAGCACATCAAGACTAGATAGAAATTCTATATGCTAATGCAGCCTCTACTTGGAGATAGTAGTTGCATAGCATCCCAAAAAGGCTGAAAATGTAATAACAAAAAAGTTGAAAAAAGAAAAAAGTGGAGATATTCCACTTATCTTGCACAATACCCAAAATTATGCCTTCAGAGCAAAGAGGTGTCAATTGAGTTTATAATCTTTTTATTTTCCTTTATATACAAAGGTGGGAGATGGGGCATATAATGACGAGGCGCCCTACCCGGTGTGGCAGAAAAGCAGCAGAAACGTTTCAGACAACACAAGCAAAGAACAAGATACTGTACCAGCTTGAACCTGCAATTGTAAAATGAAAACGTACACAACGTGCTGCAGCAGAACAATTTCCACATGTTGAGGCCCGAGACATTTGGATGATACACATGCAATCACGAGTAAGCTTGAATCCGTGCGACTATCTCACACGACACTCATCACGGTGAACGAGGCACCCGTTTTCTGCCGAGAGCTCTCGTGCAAGCGCATTGAGAAAATGTGTATTGAGCACTTACCGACAACACCGCTGAATTCGCATCGCTGAACTTCTTGGCCGTCGTCTTTCCGTCTTCACTTGGCGCGCGAAGCCCACCCACCTTCAGCCCCGGGTTATCGATTATCGCCTCTGTAGCATCCAAAGAATGCGAATCGCAGCACACCGACGCGCGGTGACGTCTTCGTCGCAGCAAAATGTGCCGCCAGCAACGCTCAAAGAGAGCACTTGCTGCTCGGCGGTCACCATATGGGGCCCCTCGCGACGCCGCCAAAGCTTCCACGGCAAATGTCAGCACCAGCCAGTGTCAGGCAGTATTCCCCGATTACGACCCTGACGAACCTTGAACGGCGAACACATAAAAACGTAGCGATAGTCCGCTTTGGTCCGCCCCGTCCGCGAGCTTGAACGTCGCCATCTTCATTGACTTTGGCAACTTTTGCTGCCCGACTACTACAAAGTTATCTCCATCGCCAAACTCAATCGTGACGACATTTTGACGTCACCGCGAACTTCATTATTTCACCAGCATAGCTCGAACTCCATCGGAATCCGTAGGGAAAAACTCAACCGCAACGTCACATCACGTGACCAAAAGGGGCAGCCAATCAGCGACCGATTGAGTTAACTTCATCGTTGAGTTTGCGATCTAGCATAGACAGACTGGGCGAACGCTGCGGATGCACGTGGGAAGACGTACACACACAAGTTTGAGTTACATTAATGTTTCGAGAAGAGGTTCTGTTATTATTTTCGCTTGAAATTTAACTTGAAGCCAGTCAGACAAAAACGTATATGTCAAATGACATCCTAAACTACTAGATGCTACAGTTCATTGGCTAAAGAGCCAAGGAATACATTGGGTACCAAGTTTCTTCTTTATTTTCTCACAAAAACTAGGAACGTGTGTCGATTAAGAAGTTTTATCCGATTAGTAGGTGACCTGGAATCGATTAGCCAGTTCCTAATATGGAGACGGGCAGAATTATTAAAGTTCTGCCAAATTATTATACACCTAGGGAACCCAGTTTGTTTATGATTCAGTACACGTTTGAGCGAAGTAATTTCATTTCAATTATTGGTTTGTTTGGCCCACTTCCAAATGCCAGAGACTGACGACAAAAGTAAATGCGAGGATAGAAAAGAAGACATATACCACCTTACAGGCGCTAATTAACTAGAAATATTTATTATTTCACTCTAATAGAAAAGTAAACTTTAGAAGAACAAGAAAGCAGTACGGAACACACAATATATGGAATATTCTCCAACGAGAAACTGCGCGGAAGAATGATTTCGTCTAAAATAGCAAGCTTTTAATAATAAGATTCTAGATACAACATTACCATTTGGTACTAGATGGTGTCACATATGGGGAGAACAGTTTTCTGGCAATAACGCTAAAGCTTCAGGAAGTATTTCTAAAAGCACGACCAGAGACAGAAACATAAACTATACGTATATATTTTAAGGTAATTGCGTTGGCACATTGATACTTTAAACCAATGTTATTGTAAAAAAAAACTATCTTCACACACCTGTCTAAAATCATGCCATTCGTGTAAGGCTAGTCAAATCATGAGGCACTAGAGAAAACCAGCCTTGCGCGTTAAGCCCTTATTTCGAACATTTTTCATTCAGGTTCCACTGGTTGAAAAGCATGCGGAAAGGGACTCAGCACATATATCGTGTCGCTGCACCGCAGTGTTCTTCCGCAGCATAAAGGCCATCTGCTTTCACCGCCTTCAGCATGGCAACGAACGCCGATTTTCCGAACGCTCTCTGCTTGCCACAGGTTTTGTAATGAGCAGCCGCAGACTGTCGCCGCGAAGTGGCGTGAACGCGAGCTGGGAAGGGGGGGGGGGGGGGGGGGGGGGGGGTAACACTCTTCTCAGTGATACCCACGCCGTCCAAAAAGGTTATTCGGCGTTCGTTGCCATATGGCGACGGCGATGGAAGCAGACGGCCTTTATGCTGCGGAAGAACGCTGTGGTGCAGCGTTACGAGGTGCGTGCTGAAGCGCTTCCCGCATGCTTTTCAATAGGCGGAACGCGAACAAAAAGAGTTCAAAATCAGGGCTTAAAGGGGTCCTGCAATCCTATTTAAGCGTCTATCTTTTCTTTCTTTCTTTCTTTTTTTTTTCTTTTTATATTTTTTTGCGGTTTCCACATCTTTTGTGGTTCGGGCAACTCATCGTGCATGGAGAGGACTACTAAGTATCAATGCGTCATATTTTAATCGGACGACGCGGAAGCCTCCTCCACCTACGGGGGCGCCCCGTGGTACCAAACGCGCGCGGCATGTGCATGACGGCATTGTGACGCTGTCGGTCCTGGCCAGTTCCTGCCTTACGACTAATCAGAGCCGCTAAAAGTGATTTTCTTTTCGAAATACAATATATAAGTGGCTCGAACCTTTTCCATTATTTATGATGGTAGCTTTTGCTCAGTATTTTAGATCAGAAAAGGAACAAAGGCTGTTTATAAAGCATGGAAACAAGAAATGACCCGTCGAATTACCAGCCACCAAGCGGTGGAAAAGGCGGCGCATACTAGAAAGGGTTAATGGGATCAGGCAGGGCCGTAACCAGGGGGAGGGTTAGGGGGTTCTGACCCCCCCCCCCCCCCCCGCAATTTTTTTCTGGGTACGGCCCTGGTCGGTGCACTTGCAGCCAGCCGATTTTAATCTCCACCTCTGCGCGCGCGCAGTGGCGCGCCGGTCGGCTACCGGGTACCAAACCGGGACCGGTTCTCCGGTTTGCTGTAACTCTCCATTATATGCCACCGATGCACATGATTCATAGGCGAAAATAAGACAATAGACACTTTCAAAATGGCCGCCGTTGTCCCCTAAACCCCCCCCCCCCCCCCCCCCCGAAATTTTTTTCTGGGTACGGCCCTGGGATCAGGCGCCGACGCGCGCCACGCATTGCTGTGAATCGGCGAGCGTAGAAATTTACCGGATGTACGCGGCGGCGCTGCGGTCGTATGGGCTGGAGGATCCGACCGGTTTCGAGCGTTCCAAAGGCCTTCGGCGGGCAGGTTTGGCCTGCGGTTCGGCCGTTTGGCGGTTTGGCAGCGTGAGGTAGCTCCCGTTCTGAACTGATCTGATCACCCGACTTGCCGACAAAGCAGAACTTGAACTGTGCCAATGCCTTGACCATGCCTGGGATGCCTGGAAAGTGCAGACATCGACGGTACAGATCTCTGCGAGCGGCTGATCTACCTATGCAGCCTGCTGTCCACTGGATGCAGTGCTCCCTAGGACGTCCTCCAGTTCATTCTGGACAACCATGTGTATACGTGATGACTTCCCCTATATGTGGGTATCATTGAGGATCCTCCTCACTTTGCCAGTGTCAGTGGCCACCGCTGAGAGGAGTTCCTCAAAATTAAAGCTTATTAATTGTTGTTGTTGTTCACGTTTTGTTTTTATTGATGCCCTCACCACCTTGATCTCAGATCATTTGTGGGAGGAGATGAGCGATGGGGATGATGTCAGATGAAAATATGTTAAAATAGATGGCGAATGCCTGCCTCCCGAATGAATTTCAGGAGGGACTGAAGCACTGCCTCTGTCTGCTTGTTCGCCGTCGGGACTCGTCTATTCTTGGAAGTTTGTAGGACGAAGCTGATGTGGTAGTCCGCGGATGACACTTCGGCGAATATGCTCTGTCGCTGTGCATCCCCAAACAAGGTGCTCCCCCCCCTCCCCCCCAGCGTAGCTTGCTGTCCGGACTTACACCGGTCGCACTCCCCTGTGACAACGGGTGGCGGGTCGTCTGGGTGTCCTCGTCGTCTTGTGAGGAAAGCTTATTAAGAAATACCTAAGATCAACCATGGCAAATGACAGGCTATCGTCATTGGCAATTTTGTTCATTGAAAACAGGATAGCGTCTAGCCTGGATATGTCGCAACGCGAGGCCGTTCCCTCTCCTTCTCGGAGGAACACGACGTCAACATTCCTGCCAAATGCGCCTCTTTTTTTTTTTTAAATACGGTCATCCGTTCGAGATATCGCTGAAATCTGGATTCCTCAAAACACGCATTTGCCGCGTGTTTTGGGGAATCCAGATTTCGGTTCAGCATCCCTTTAAGCCTTTCGTCCCACACTGCTGCAGCTGCTCTCGTGTGTGGTTCTTTTGACACTTATTTCCTTCTTCCCGTCGTTTTTCTGTCGTCACCACAGTCTCAAATAATTTTTTTTTTTTTTTTTTTTAATACTACGGCATTTACGAGGATTCGCGGAACAAGTCCTGCTACGGTTTGAGTGACATGTGCGGCAACTAGCCAACAATGACACTGATCGATTATCGATAGACCTCTCTCTCTCTCGACAGAGAAAGACTTCTTGGTGTTTGTATTTAAATGCTTTCGTGACGGATATTGTGGGTCGTATGGATACGATCGACAGATGAGAAACAACTTATTTACGGGTTTTCTTGGTCATGTAGGACGCGAATAAAATTTTGCAGTCGTTTTTTTTTTATTATTATTATTTTGGGATAGAATGGAATTTCGTTCTTCGTCGTTATCCGTGTGCTGGTACGTCGACATTTCTAAAAAGCGTGGTAATATTCTAGTTTTTACTGGAAGGTGAATAACAAATTTGTGTTATTATTGAAAGTGTGTTGTTTGTGCTTGTGTTTATTTATACTAATGTTATTTTATTGCCTTTACCGTGTTTATACTGGAATCTTAACTGTATTAAGGTAATAGTATTATGTATTGTATACAAAATAAGTTATATCTTGTTCTAGGGCAGCTCGAGCTTATAGGGAGAAGTAAATTAGTTGACTGTAAATAGTAAGTTTAGTACCCCTGCCCCACAGAAAAGTTAATATGTTTTCATTAAATGGTGTGGGCTTTAATTAGCTCGCAGTCTTGTCGACCCCATAAGGTCATTCGATCGAAATTACATTAATTTTGCCATATGGCCACGGTATAACGCAAGAATTCAGTGACTGCACGCTATAACATCGCTTACATGATCGTAAGTGACACTTGTCTAGCCGTGTCCGCGTTGACTACGCTACTTGATTTTTAACTGTGATCTGTTTTGCTGTGTCCGATCACTGCGTGTCTCGCCATTTTGTCGAAGTATTTCTGTATGAAATATGCATTCCTACAGCAATAATTGCGTGACTCAATGTTTTCGACTTAAAATAATCAAATTTTTCTATAGACGTCTTATACGCATACCTCGTGCCATTTCGTATCGATTATTTAGCGGTGTAATATTTTGCCCGTCTAATAAAATGTTTTCTAGACCCGTTGTTCTCTGGAGCTCTCATGTGAGCTAATAACACACGCGTATGTGACTAAAAGCGCGTTACAACGGCCGATCCACGCGCGTTGCCTTCGCTTCGACGCGCGCCCCCGATGGCCTTCCTTTGCGACGTCACAAGAAGAGCGCTACGGCCTTATTTCTAGGAGGCGTTGCTCCAGCACGCGCACGTTACGTTCCATTGCTCTTTTGGCTGCGCGTGTGCGTTTGGAGCTCACGACAGGCGGGACAATTGAAGGACCTTCCTGGCGTTGTTATTCTGCCATATTCTGTCAGTGGACGATCTATCATACAGTCCTACCGCTACCGGCACTGCCATACCAGCGCTCCCAAGGGCGCAAATGCACTCGATATAACAAGCGCATGCGCAGCTGGTGCATGGGAGCTGCGCCCTCGTGAGTTAGGTTTAGTGATGTTTAATCCAGCTGCCGGACGATGGAATAAATGTGTTTATTGGACGCCAATGCTGCTTTGTATGACTCTGCTACGTAAAAACCACGCTAGGTGTCACTAGCTACCACCTAACCACGTTCAAATCATTTGGGAGAATGAATAGATCTATGTGCGTCCCCAGAGCCATGTATCCATTTATCCACGGCATGTTGACGCGCTGACGATTTAATCAGTGATATCCAATTTTCTCTCGCTGTGAAATTATTTTTAACGTATCTAGTTTTTTATTTACTCCAAGTGATTAGACAAAGATCAAGCAACACTTTTTTACCGTTACGACGGATACAGCGCCACCAGAGAGGATGCGGGAAAGAAGAGCAAGAGAGGAAGAAAAACAGAAAATGTGAGTCAGCCTCTTTCTTTTTCTTCCCTGCTCCCTTTTTTTTTCCTTTTTGTCTTGCTGGAGGGATTCGGGCGTCAGGCGCATCGTCGCTTCTGTTTTTGCAGCGTCAGTAGTTATCCGGTTGGGTCTTTATTCGAGATTACGTTCCATTTTATTGGTTTACAAGACTGAGAGGCAATTTGAAACGACCACACAGCTGTTTTTTACTCCGTGGTTCGTGGGTATTTTCGAAATTTGTTTTTGTTAATACGCCACTGCGACAAAGGGAACGGTACGGAAATTGGGGAGTAGGGACTGAAAAACTCGTCTTTGCTGATTTTCAGTGTTGTCTTGAGAGCGAACGATAGGATGAAAACACACTCCGATCCGAGCATCCTGGATTTCCTGCTTTTACATCTGAGGTATGTATCTTTTCTTTGTCCGACCCTTCAAGGAATTTCTTGAGGTCGTTACGAGTCCACTTAGACCTGACATAGTGCTTTTGCCCGCTGGCATACCACGGGTTGGCTAACAATGGGCACCTTTATTGGCGATATTTCTGGGTTTGAAACTGTTTGATTATATGCTTCGCGAATCTTCAGCCAAATAAATAAGAGAGTAATATGAGTAACCGAATCACTGTATCCGCTGTAGCTGTACGGTATGAGAAAGCGCCTTTCCGGTAGTTTAAGAATATCACACGGACAGAATTATTGGGACATTTAGCGCTTAAATCACTTCGACTATTTGACACTTTGTTTGTCTTATTGTACTACTAAAGTGTAGACATGTATTAGTTATGCACATTTTGCTTGGTGGGAGAAACGAAAAGCCCTATCTTGAGGGTTTTTGAGAAAGCTTCCATTGGTGATCTACTGCTGTTTGTTATTGAAGCCGACTAAATCGCGTAAAGGGTGCGGTTTCTTTCTTCTTTTCTTTTTTTTTTTTTTCCCCAAGGGAGGAAAAGAAATTTATATCAGGCACCTGAGGAGGGGGGGGGGGGGGGGGGAAAGGAGGAGGAAGGGGAGGGGATGGGAAACCTGATGGTTTATATTTTGTGCATAGGAGTGAAAACAGTCATATTTACCTTTTACAAAGCACCAAGTTTTCATTTTTTCGACGGGTTAGAGAGAAAAGTTATAAAACCAGAAACATTGAATTGAATTTAGGTATGTGTGGTATGCTCAAGAAAAGCTAACAACGTCTATGCTGCATAAATCACTCCCGTCATTGACATTTGCTCTCTAGGCCAAAAAACTGCCACTTCCACTGAAATAGCCTGGCCCGGCATGCAAGCTTTCCCACCTCCCACTCATGATGTCTGTGTCTGATATAGCACAGGGATGTGAAACGTCCTTAAAGTTACTGCATCTCTACTGCTTCCAAATTGATACTGACATGAAAAGTAGGGATCTGTCATTTTTAGTTAAGAAATGGCCCTTTTGTTTGGCAACTGTATAAGTAGAGATTACTATCATTTTTTCTGTCTTTCAAACCGCATCTGCCTTGTGCTATTTGGCACAATGGCAGAGGCAGTTCGAGCTTTGCACATGTTTAAGTTCTGTAACCACTTGTACAATTCAAACTAGTGCCATTTGTGGTGACGGTTAACGTCCTTACGCAAGACCAGCAAAAAGACAGTTTAATTAGCTCAAACTGAGATCTCCACATCTTCTTTGCTCAGTCTTTGCTGCTTTGTACTGGTCAAGGACTAAAAGGAACACCATCACGTTACCCAATCGTCTCTTCGTTGTATGCATGAATTCCATTGCACTTGGTTACTAGCAATGTCCAGAAGCACGTCTCATACGATTTCTAACAATTGAATGGGGCTGGGTATGAGAACCTGATTGAGGAGCTCGTCATGTAACCTGCATGGCCTCCAAGCAAGTTGTGAAAGGACACAAACTAGCAGTATGAATTGGCTATTGGGCAGGAGTTTGAACAGTCATGCTCCTAGCAGTTCACTTCAGCTGTGTTGTCAAGAAACACAAATTGCTTGCTTGTTTTAGATGCAGCATTCAGCGTGGACTTGTGTTCAATCGGTGTAGCACCTACTGAACACTAGTCCTAGCCGAACACCGACACAGCATTTATATCTAGGCTGTGCCTTGTGCTCGATCGAGATAGGTGACAAAAAAATGCATCTAGTACAGAGGCTTTATGTTGGGTAAATTCTGAGCTGTGTGGCAAACAAGCTGTACGAGGCACCCCTTAGTTCAATTTTCTGCCAAGAGCATGTGACGGAACCAAGAGCGGGCAAAGGCAGGTGCGCACCCTGATGCAACTGTGGTACCCTTTCTTTCTCTCACTCCCTTTGTCGCCACTTTGTGGATGATATGGGAATGAATACGAGCACACAGCCATAAATTGTTTGGGCACGCTTCCTTTTCAGATTTTTGCAACTGGTCTATTGACTACCTTCTAGATGCGCTGACAACTTGCAGGGGTGCTTACAGCAACGTGGGATTGCAGTTTGCCTCTATAGTCAATTGGTGTAGGTTGTGCAGGAAGAAAAGCGAAATTTCATACAAAATACAGTTTACCTAGCTGAAACTGACCAAAACCATACTTTGGTTGATGCTAATTGAAGATTGCCTCAGTGATTTGGCTTTGCTCTGCATGAAGATGGTGGTTCTTCAACTGACCATGTCGGAAGATCTAATAAGAATGCTCAACACAAGCTGGTTAAGTATGTGTTAAATATAAATATGCCTTCTCTGGAATTTAAAACTGTTCAAGGTATACTGAGTTCTCCCAAAACATTTCCTTTAATTGCCTGGATAGGACATATGTCACAAAATAAGTATTCCCTAAAAAATGATATCCTTTTAACACAATATTTAGGTTGAGAGACGAATTTTGAGTTGGGACCAATTCCGAAATGTACTTCTATTTCAAGACGTCGACCCTAAAATAGAGGCCTAGTTGGAAATCGCTTAATTAAATCAATTGTGTGAAACACATATACAGCTAAAAGTTGTGTTTTCTTTTTTTTTCGGGGCAAGTTTATTTCTTGACATACGTACATGTCCTATCTAACTGCCTAAAATATAATTTTGGGGCAGTTCAGGATCTTTTTTATAAGGACAGTTTTTGTGTGCATTCAGTGCAGGTCCAATCTTCTTTCGACAGAAGATTCGCCGCTCAAAATCGGTTCAGACGGCTTATCAACCACGCTAAGTCAGATACAGCATCAGAAAGATAGTGTGAAGGGGAAAAGGACGGAACCTAGGAAAGTTGATGTGGGGAGGAGTGACCACCTTTCCACCAAATACTTTACTAGGAAAATACAGGACACTCTCCTCATTTGCATTTGACAGAACGACGGTCATGCCGTAAACCATCCCTGGTGGAAGGGTTTTTGGCAATGCCTCTTTCCGCCACCCCCCTCTCGCCGCCAGAGCATGTCAAGGTAACGCCTTGAGATGCAGTGCAGTTGATGGGGTTGCGGATGCGAAGACAGAACCGTTGCCGCCATCAAACGTGTTTCCACGGATCTTCGTTGTCGTCTTTTTCTACGTATTCTTGGGAAGTCTCCTGTATTCCCCTATACTTCGTTTCACCTTACGCTGTACCTCAGCGAAGGCTAGAAGCGCGAGCTCATAGCCTTCGCAGCTTACCTTTATGCGCGAGAGCTTTTGCCGCCCAGATCGACCCCAGAGCAAGGTGCTCGTGCTTGTAGCCTTCCCTGCGGTACATCATAAGGTGAAATAGAGTATAGTAAAGTATTTGTTTCCACAACATCTTTTCTCGTGCGCACCTTTACCTTTTTACCTCTCGCACGGTCTTTCTTATGTTGTATCTGACCATTGGCAACGTGTGCAAACTGCAGAGGCCGCTTCTCTACCTATCATCATCATCGTTTGTGGCATCACGGATAGGACAAACTGGGACAGACCATGCAGATCTTAAATCCCTCGGCTCGTCAGCTTGCTTCATGCTCTGTTTAGGTAACGCACAGCAAAGCCTGTTTCACGCATTGTGTTTATTTGGTGAAGGAATATTTGCAGTAGGGCATTTTACCAAAGGTTGAAACTGTGGCACGGGTAGTTGCGCTAACAAACACTTTTGGCACTGAGGTGTCGAAGTGCTGGGATGGTGGGTTGTTCTCTACCCCAGTACAAAAAGCTGGGTAATGAAAAAAGAATATCTAATGCTTTACCCCCATTACAACATCTACCATGGTGAATAGGGTATATTTTTTTAAATATGATTCGGGCAAAATAAGACTGAGAAACAAATGTTTCATTCAGAGAAATTTGAGAACCTCTCGCATGTGTCGTAAACACTTCAGTGAAAGCGACTCCGTGTATCCTGTTGGTTTCAATGTGTTCTCTGAGTGCTGGCCTCTTATTAGTTTCAAATTGATTCCTTTTTGAATTATGTAAACCAGTAGATAAACATTTTCTTAAAATAACTGGCACGAAGAAGCGGTGGCTAGCTTCTGAAGTCGTGTCAGTTGAATCCCTGCTTATCCATCCGGTCAATGCGAAACATGCGAGACCCCTCGCAATCGAGGTCCTCTAAGTCTGTAACTCTTCAGCGTCCCAAGAAATGAGATATACACCTACTATGAATTGCTACCGTTTGTATGTCATTTTGCGGACACGTGTATAATGTGTGATGCGCTTCTCAGTGAGCGGTTTTAACTTTGTAAACAATCCTTAGTAAAAATAAGATAGAACAAATCAATCAATCACCTGAATTTGCCACGCCATGTCCAACAATTTAAAATTTTTTGAAAATTTCTGCTTTTCTTTTGAGCAAAAGTTGCGATGTGACAAACTTCTTTGCCACATATTCAATGCGGGAGTTAAAGGAGCTGTGCAACGATATTCAATTGGAATGTTTTTCTCTCTACACGAGCTTACTGGCACAGCTGGGACTCAAGGATACTCATACGCAATGCCATTGGCCAAGAAACTCCTTTGTTGCGGTGTAATTTCAAGGACAAAAGCGGTCATTTTCATTCAATCTCTCCCTTGCAAAATTTGATGACGTAACTCGGGGATCGCAGTACACCCAAGTGACGATATTTGAATGCGGTTCATAGATTGGACCCGAGCATTGCGTGGGCACTCGACTTGGGCTCGTGACAATTGCTAGCTCGGGAAGCATTCGGGTTGTGACCCGTGTCCAATCACTGCAACGACGACAACAGCCGAGCCATAACAATGTCTGGAACTCAGCGCGTGTCCTGTGCTTTGCCAACCCCGGCGCGTGGCTATGATCAACACTGGCGGCATATAATCGGCTCTACATCACGTGGCCGCTTGTTCTGGCTGCGAGTTGAGGGGGTGAACGCTGCTCGTTTTTCTTAAATTTTTTTCTGGGACTTCTATTGCGTGGGGTGAAAACCGAACGCGTGTTTCATAGGTCATTAACGTCAGGGATCCGTTTTAAGCGGTATTTGTGCACAGTACAAAAATTGTTGCACAGCTCCTTTAAGCGACAGTTGCTGACGAGCATTTGCTGGTCAGCAACTTTTAGTTGCACTTGAATGGAAACGTCGGTATCGGCAAGCTCAATGTAGCTAAAACAAGTGTGCCACACTTTGCAGCACAACTGTGCGTGCGTGCACACAGTTAAGATGAAAGCACGTCATTTACTCTGGTGAATACAAAACCGTTTTCTACAAAAGACTCCGCAGATCCGAAAAAACAAGAATCGGAGAAGCAGGAAGCAGTGAATAGCCCCGATGCATTCCGCACGAGCTGTAATGTGAAGCTCCAGGCTTGTTTTTGAACATTTTGAAGTTTTTTTCATATAGAAAGCAACTATGAGGTGCTTTCTATTCATTAGAATGATCATTCACAGAACCGTCATTCACGTTTCTTTAATAAATAGACTGTTTTTAAATGGCATAGATGCAAACTAACATAGCCTCTCCGTGCTTTGACAGCGCGTCGTCCGCTCGCATCCAACCAGATCCGTTGCAGGAGGGCTCCCGCGAGGTGGTGCCGCCAAAGCATCTCGTTGCCAACAGAAAGAAAGATTTTACTCTGACACTAATCCTTTTCTTCTCAACTTCCTCTCCTTCATCTCTGCCCTGTGGTGGATCTTCAATAGCAGCGGGACATGCATGCAGATAATTTATGGCTTATACTTTGTGAAGCACATCCAGAGAGTTCCCAAGAAAATAGAACCTTGTTTTTCAGCCCGCTTAAATAAACTATGCATCACAGACATTTCTAACTCCGTGAAAATGTGGCGCTAGCAGTTGGAAAAGAACGCAAAAGTTGGAAAAAAATTCATATTGTGAATGCTTGTGGGATTTATATCAATAAAAAACACTTGGCAGCAAAAAAAAAAAAAAAAAGAGATTCTATTTGTTTGTTTGTTTTTCTGAAAAGTATGTTTCACTGAAATGGATGCTACAGGCACCCATAATGTTTCTCGTTTCAAAGACATTAGGCTTAGGTGAACGTTGGCTCGTGGAATAATTTTGTTTTTCTCAATGATCTTCGGAGCCAGGTAACGTTATGTTTCCAAACTTTGGCGTTCTATTCTAACCACTAGCGTCACATTCACACGGAGCTTGAGCTTTCTGCTATGCATAGCTTATTTACCAGGGCCGAAAGACACGGTTCTCATTTCTCAGGAACTCAATGTAGATCTCTGGTTAAAGCCATGAAAACATTATCTTTTTAACGCATATGCCTTGGCCACTTAAACTAATTCTGCCACCAACACACTTTTCTTTGGGCATCCAGGAAAAAGGTCAGACGCTTCTGTCCCCCCTAGCCCAGAATGGACAGCCGCTTCCAGCTGCCGCCTTCTCCTATCGAGCAGCTGAATGGTGACCAGGAAGAAAGCTACCTCTGTCCTCTGTGTCTGTACTCTACCACCAGTGCGGCAATCCTCTTTCGGCACCTCTTCATCCACACTGGTGTCAAGCCTTACTGTTGCTTCGAGTGCGGAGAGCGCTTTGCCATTCCCGAGACTCTGAGGAGCCACCTCGCTGTGAAGCACCCTCGAAAGCTTCCGCTCCACTGCGACCGGTGCCGAAGCAGCTTCCGCTTTCGCCTGGAGCTCTGTCAACACGAAGTACTGTCGTCTTTGGAGACCCTGCACTACTGCTACTACTGTGGAAAAGGTTTTCTGTCTGCTGTGGATGTTCTCCAGCATGCCCGGACACTACATTTGCCATCTCGCAAGCACGAATGCGACGTTTGTGGAAGGTTTTTCCCATCGTTCGAAAGCATCAGCATCCACAGCGTCTTTCATTTACGGCACAGCAGCACCGAACATCTGTTGCCTCCCTTTGCAGGTTAGTGCTCCAAGTGCATGCATTGTGGTGTGAGGCAGCAATGTCTGCATGGAAGTAAAAGGATAGTTTCTAAACACACATGGGTGCTACGCATTTACGTGAACCATGGGTATCACAATGCGGGGTTGCCCCGCTGCTGACTGCTAGTGATTATGACATGACACAATGTTCAGTAAATAAAGACCATTTAAATCTATTTACACCCTAGAGCAAGGGTCTCCAAACCCTAAACCACAAATGCCTTCCAACCGGCCTAAGGCTGCCCTCAGTCCTTCCAGTACGCCCTGTCCGCGACCCGCGTTCAGCGAGCCTGCTGCTACTGACACAAAAATAAGCATGTGTATAAAGATGGCGCCGCGATGCACGCCAAACGCGCACATAGCAGAAAAGACGAGAACTACTCATTTAGTATTTTTTTTTTTACTTTACGTTTTTATATTACGGCCCTCGGGACTGCGATCGACCCCCATCCAACTCCTTGGCCAAAAAGTTTGGAGACCCCTGCCCTAGAGTCTAGATGACTCATGTACAGAGGCTACGAAGCAAATCCTGCTGTGCTGCTTGCGTGCCATGTTAACTAGGTTTCAAAGCACTCTTAATGTGGCAGCACTTAAGAATATGATCCCTTTAGCATTGATCCACTCTCCCTGGCAATAGGGAACCCACTCAGGGAGCCAGTTCTACCACCTGGGCAACTACATCTTGTTTCGTGCGCGCAGGGTTCCGTAAGGGCACCAAGTTCCATCTGCGGCGCCGGCCTCATCGCTGCCCGAGCTGCCCCAAGCACTTCCTGCACCTGCGCTCCCTCAAGAGGCACCAGCAGAGTCACAGGCGGGAGGGCTCGGTCGCGTGCCGTGTGTGTGACCGCCCCTTCACGCTGCCCTGCTCGGTGCTGAACCACGCGCGAGAGCACGAGGAGGAGCTGCGCCTGTGCTCCGAGGAGCCCCTGCACGCCCTGGGGCTCCTGCCCACGGACCCGCCGCACGAGTGCGAGCTCTGCGGCAAGACCTACTCCACGAGCAACAGTCTGCGGGCCCACCGCAAGACGCACAGCAGTGACCGGCCACACAAGTGCGACGTGTGCCAGAAGCAGTTCCTGCGCTCCTATGACCTCAAGCGCCACCTGCGCATCCACACTGGCGAGCGCCCTTTTGTATGTGATGTCTGCGGACAGGGCTTCTTCCAGTCGTCCGCCATGCGGAACCACCTGCGCACCCACACCGGCGAGCGCCCCTTTTCTTGCGAAGTCTGCGGCAAGGACTTCACCCTGGCTTCCACGCTGCGTGGGCACATGAAGATCCACACGGGCGAGCGCCCCCACCGCTGCACCCTGTGCGCCAAGTCCTTCTCGCGCCCCTACGAGCTCAAGACGCATATGCGCATCCACACTGGGGAGAGGCCCTTCGCCTGCGGCACGTGCGGGCTGGGCTTTGCGCAGGCCTCCACGCTCCGGACGCACGTCAAGATCCACGAGCAGGGGACGGCCTCCTTTGCCTGCCGCCTGTGCGGGGAGGCCTTCGACAGGGCGACGGACCTCGAGCTCCACTCCAAAGTCCACACGGGGGAGCTGAGTCCGCAAGAGTCAGCCCAGCAGCTCCCGTTCCGCTGCAGCATCTGCTCAAAAACGTTCACGAGGCAGACCCACCTCAGGAACCACATGAAGCTGCACTTGGGGCCAGAGCCCTTCAAGTGCGAGGTGTGTGGACAGGCCTTTGCGCAGTTCTCGAGCCTCAAGAGCCACCTCAAGGCCCACATGGGCGAGCCCTCGTACTCCTGCTCGGCGTGCGGGCAACACTTCCTCCAGTTCTCGGCGCTCAAGGCGCACATGGTGCTGCACACCAGTGAGAAGGCCGTCGTGGCTGTTGGGGAGTAGGCTGGGTGGCTCGTGCGCATCTCTGTCTAGTCACCTTGTTTCGTTGGTTTTGCCTGAAAAGTAAGGATCATGGAGATGAGCAAAGCGTTTGCTGCGACAGGATCGAATGCTGTGCTTTTAATTACCAGCTTTCGATTATTGCGTAAAATAAATAACGCACCTTTTTTTTATTTTTTTTTTTTTACTTAGAAGTGCACAGTTTAACGAGCAACTGTGCAAAATTTGATGAGATTACTTGGTTTATGCTTATTTCCATTCCCGAGAGAGTTCTTTAAAATTTAAAATGATGCGGATGTTATGTAAATTGTGGATTGCCCGATTCAGATATACAAACCTTAGGAAAAGTGTTAGACTTTTCGAATGCCAGCATTACTCAGGGTACTTCATGTTAAAATGTGCTCATACGTGTCTCATTTCATTGTGTGCTTTTTGTTGGAAAATGGGGAAGAAGGGGTGAATGGCTGCAAACATCCCGAGACAATGAGCTCGAGGCACTCATTAACACAGTTTGCAAAGCTTGGGTTCAGAATGTCATCATAATAACTCTTGGCAAAGTAGCGGTTAATGCTTCTGGAAGTTTCTGTGAAGAGGCGACCATTCACCACTGATTGGACAGGTGTGTTACAAAAGAGAAACCTATTTACACTCTTGTGCTCCTTCTGTGTGCTGTTTTGTATTGTTACGTGGGTGCCCCCCTAGCAAACACTTGTGTAGACGTTTGTCAGTGTCTGTATCAGTTCCTAGTCAGGTGTCACTAGTGCAACTTTCTTTTGTGCTGTTGCTACATGTGCCAAATTTATGGCATCAAGGTTAAGAATACCGACCAAAGATACAGTTCTACCTCATGAAAGTTCCGAGAAACGTGTCCCTTTTGACGCTTTAGGAATATAGTTTGTAGTGCCAAATTTTGTTCTGTCCTGTGTCTCACCTGTGTTCTTGCATGACTGTCCTGCGTGAAGTGATATTTTGCTGCTTGTCCTAGTTGTGGTTATTGAAGTGTTCCATCATTATGAATCTGTGTTATTTACTCCCTCCTGCGTGTTAGAAAATGAGAAAGCTGCCTGAAAGTGTAATACCAGCAATGTTTGTAGTACTTAGCATATTCAGAGTCCTATTTCTTATGTTTACCGAAGAGCAGTTTTGTCATTCTTTCAATGTCTTTGGAGTGCACAATCCAGATATTTGATAAATGGACTATATCAAACAAAATAAGAAAACACAAAAAAAAAGTGTCAGGGCCGAGGTAGAAACCCTGATTTCCCGATTACTGTCTCTGCCCGAGATAATCCCGCTCAGTAGTTTTATTTTATTTCAGTGATGTGGTTTATTCAGCTGCATGTTTGGACTAAGTGTCTCTACACAAATTGTAACTGCAACCTACTTGCAAAATACTTTAGAAGATAAAATAATTGGTCCTTCCTCTTAGCTTGCATTAGCAGCTTTATAAATAGGCTGCAGTTTTTTCGGGCTTTATTTCTTTCCTCAGATTTGCCTCTTTTCGATGTCGGACAAAAGATTGGCATTTATTGGGGGCTTAAGACGTGACGCTGGCATGATGTCCCCCAACCTCCAGGGAGCACGTGTGCAAACCAAACACTTGGAACATGTCCCAGTACCAGTGCAGTCACTAGGGGGGGTTGATTTCTTCAGGTGCAGCGCTCTGGAGAGTGTAGGTGGGCAGTGAAGATGGGAAAGGAAGGAAGGGCAAGGCAGGCCATTGGCCTTGAGTGCTGCTGACACTGATGATGCCACTGCTCAGTACCGAAAAGAGAAGAAACGAGACAAACAAAAAGTCCTGATGAAAGCAGCAGCCTTCAGTGCAGGCTGTGTTCCAGGCCAACACCAGATATAGCTGCAAGTTCTTTTTTTTTTTTTTCCAAATTTTAATAAAATCGGCTTGGAATTTGGTCATTTTTTTTAGGTTTGTTGGTCTATAGTGAAAACATAAAGCCCTTTGTTTTCGTGTTTTGAACTTAAAAAAACAAAAAAACTTGGGGGATGGGGGAATAGGCAGCATTTTTCAAGCTCGAAATAGGGGAGAGATCGTATTTTTTATAAGCTATTACAAAATTTGGGCTTTTCGGGTTATATATCAATATCAATAATTGACTATCAAAAATATTGATCAGCTTTAGGACATGGAATTTTTGTTTGCACAAACAAGGCATTAATATGCAGATAGTCACATTAAAAGGTGATATAAGAGCTCACATGGCCATTTCAATCTGCAACAAATATTTGTTGACGTACATAATCATCTGCATGCACAGCATTTTTGGCCCGATAGTAGACTTGTCCAGTCTTCAGACATCTTGACCAAGAGAATGTTTACTCAACATCAAAGCTTCCATTTGCAATGCACATCATCATCAGTGTGGCAGTTGGTAGCCTGAGGTACTGCTCTCATCAAAATTGCCTTCCGAAAATAAAAATTAAAAATTCCCAGAGAGCATTACTTAATCTTTTGCGTTGGTTGTGTAATGAGTACTTTCAACAAGTTTCGTTATTGAGTTCCACATTTATACTATACCAAAAGTCAAAAATGGGAAATTTTCGTTCCAAATTGGGAGAAAAATGGGTTTAACACCATTTTTGGGAAAACATGTTTGTGGGGTGTATATATGGGGCAATTTCGGGTTTTACCCAGAAATGAAGGGCCCAGTTTATACTTGGTGAATACAAGAACCAGGTATGTTATGGCACTGGGAAGGTCAATATATTTTGGCACTTTCAGGCAGGTTAATTCATATTTTGAAAACGTTTGCTGGCTATTGTTCTTTTAATGGAATGGTGCCACAAAGAATGAATTTTACTGTATGAAATGTCCCAATATCTAGAAGCCAAAAACAATACCGCTATGTTTAGCAACTTGCTTGTTTGAACAGTCCAAGGTAATAGTCTGTATCTAATCTCAATCCTATGCTGCTCAACATAGCTGTATTGTTATTTCCTGTCCGTAACCGCATTTGTAAATATTTGTTTCTTTAACTCGCTGTCTTAGTAGTGAATCATTGTGCTTTGAAATCTAGATTGAGATGCTTGCTAGTATAGAACACCAAATAAGTCTGAAAGAGC
This sequence comes from Ixodes scapularis, assembly GCF_016920785.2. Classification (NCBI taxonomy): domain Eukaryota; kingdom Metazoa; phylum Arthropoda; class Arachnida; order Ixodida; family Ixodidae; genus Ixodes; species Ixodes scapularis. Next base: position 99,464,921 of record NW_024609835.1, on the reverse strand, counting down.
AATTTCGTGTGTTAAGAGTCTCAGGGATCCATGCTTCAGTAAATGAGTTGGTGTCCGTCTGGTGGACTGCAAACAGTCCTATTATTCAACAGTTCCTATGAAGAAGCATGGAAAGTTGTCATTTGCCTCTGTTTGGGCACCCATGAACCTCAATGTAGATGGGTATTTTTCTTATAATAATGTCAAGTGTCACCTGCATCTCCCATTGGCTTCATGTCTAGAGTAATTGACTGTCATACTTTCATATTGTGTGTCATTTGTCACAATGCAGGTCTGTCATTTGGATCTACGTGGCCTTCATTACCATTTCTGAAAAATGACTCCAGTAACTGTGTACCATGGAAACAAACTCACATTTTCATGAAAAGTAATATATAAGTTTAATCTTGTGCACAAGTCTGATATTCTAGCTCTACATCTATAATTTTTGTTGCATAAAATTTTAAAGCTCCCATTTGTAGAAGCTGTTTATAGCTGTAACTTTGGTTGCTCTTGACATTCTGGTCAACCTGTCATTGCATGTAGAGAATTTATAAAGTGTGCATGCTTTGTATCATCTGTATAGGGACTGCATCTAAAGTATGTAAGCTTATTATTTGACATATGTATCTTCACCAAATAAAAGTCAGTTTGTGCTTATGTGACATGGGAAGTGAAGTTTCTGAGCAGAAATTGTGACCAGTAGTAGATATTTTGTGAACAATAATGGTCAAAGAGGACTTTTTTGTAAGAGTTTAGTTTTAATTTCAAAAAATGGCAAGTAAACAAAATTTAGGAAAGTAAGAAATTAACACACTTAACAGCATGCTGAAAAACATTTTGAATAACCAACGCATTGCAACTTAAGTAGTTTTGAACCAATGAAGGGCAACTGGCAGACCCCAGCAGAGGATGGAATTAACTGTGACCACCTGGGGGTTTTGGTGAACTATAATATCAGTTAATTTTTGAATAGCAGACAGTTGAGCAGACATTCCACTCAAATGTTGTAAGGCTTATTGCACTGTTACATCAAATAACACTATTATAAGCCAAATGCTCAAATGTTTTCAGGAAACATTGGAAAGATTTGAGCCTTTTTAATATATATGCCCACCAATCAGCTGCTAAATCAGCTATATTCTTGTAAGTACTGCAAGCTTCGATCAAGCAACTCATGAGCTCGTACAAACAGCTCGCTCAAACAGGAAGCTCTTCAGAAATGGCGCTGATAGCCTGTACAATGAACACTTGCAACATATAATAGAGCAAATATACGGAACATAGAGTTACTGAAGCTAGTAAACCATTTCCAGCTCAAATTACTTCACCTATACAAAACTAGAATGTTTACATACACTTTGTTCACAGGAATGTTAAGGTTAAAAGGTGATGAATTTAATTGTGGCTTTACAAGGGTCCATGGGTGCTCTACGGCCAAACCCAAAACATTGTGTTAATAGATTCTTGTAGAATGGCACTAAAACATTTTTTTTAAATATGTAGCAACTGAATCTATGTCCCCCACATTCTAAAAAATTAAAAAATACAATTTTAACTTTTTTTTTTAAGTAAAGGGTTGGTTGCAATATTTTTTGTCACATTTTTAATAAAGAAAACGCCACGCATCATTGAAATATTGGGTAGACAGAGTTATCACCATAAAGGCCTTAAAATCCACTTTAAAGCTCACTACAGTACACAATGTGATACTGCTGGTGCAAAGGAGTGACGGTCAGTTTTCTTTCTCTAAAAAATTGATCAACAGCCGTAAAAGTACTGGCGTGGTGGAAAATTGTCGTTCAGGTCCATGACCTTGGTAAAGTTTAGTGCCCATCAATAGTCAATAGATTGTTCCGATACCCGATACTCCGCCGACACTTTTGCGCATGAATCATATTGTTATCGGAGGTATCCAAAAAAGTACAATAACTTCCCAATACACCGAGTGAAACAAAAAACATTGATGTCGTGTTTGCACCAACAGTGTCGTGCAGTGTGCTCAAAATTGAGTCTCAACTTAGCTTCTTTCAAGATCTAAAAATAATAGTTCTTAATAGTGCCTATATAAAGTCAAACCAAGTATTATACTGAGGTTTCATAACATAAAGATGTGTTCTGAGGCATTTGTGGAATTTTAGCTTTCACAAATGCCTCAGAACACACTCACACTGATGTTTTTGACCTACAGGCTTCACAATTAGAATTACCACAAACGTAGGAACGTGCGCAAGTATTTCTAAGGCCGAACCACATGCAAGTGATTTAGCGAGCGACGAGACGAACGACAGCGACGAATATTTCTCTGTCGATCGTCGCGTTGCTTGTTTTTGCATTTCTAGAAAATGCCGCTCATCACCTTGGTCGCTTGCTTCCATTGCTTTCATGCGGTTTGCCTCGTTGCGTGACTGACCGAGCGACAACGAAGCGGGCCACCGTTGCTTGTCTCGTCACTCACCAAATCGCTTACAAGCAGCTTATACTTTAAGCCCCCAAGTAAGCTACATCTACAATATCTTTATATCTTAAGGGTAATATAAATTTCAATTTAAAAACACCAACATTTATGATAGAAAATACATGCTTGCTTCTGTTCACAGATCATATAAGCGACAATTTAGTGAGAAAATAAATGACATCTCATCTTAGCTTGTCTAAACTGTAACAATTTTAAAAGTATTACAAGATATGCTTGCATATATATATATACATTTTTTTTTTCAAGAATTCTGAAATTAGTAGGTTGATCAAATTACAAGCATTACAAATGTTTGAAAGCTCTCAGCAAGAAAATATGGCATCATAAATAAACTCGTAAAGCATTATTGAGCTTGCCAAAGAAATAATGCTGCATGCCAGCCTCAAGTAAACATTTTTCTTTATTCAGATGTCTCGTACTATGGTATTGAAGGGAGTTGTCCCAGAAACCAAGAAACCAAGATAAGCATATTGTCTTCAGGTAAGAAGTGATGAAGGGTGTATGTTTGTGCATTGAAAATGAGGACAAAAATGTTCACATTTTTCGATCATACATAAATCATTCCAATATTCAGGTTCTGTGCACTGTCATCTTTGTCTACTAGGCTGTGGAACTTGCTCCGAGCATGTGCAGTAACTCCCTTCCACCGAATATCGGATGTTATGCATGCGGTCACGGCCCAATGACTCTGCACTTTTTGCCTGGGTGACAAGCACTGAAAAGGTGCGCATACATCGTGAAAAACAACCCAAAACTTGCTAGAATTGCATTTAACTCAAGCAAAACTCAGCATCCGAGACTAGATTTTGTTAACTTAGAAGTAGTTGCTAGCAGTGAATAAAAAAGAAAGCACTTGATTCAACAGCAAGAATAATCTTGCCACAAGGTGATCAAAGGCATGCCTATAGACTTCTGTGAACAAGTGAACTGTTCTAGTTTAGACATTTTAGTGATAGCCCAAAAAACACTGTAAAAAAAAAAAGTATACAGCCATATAGAAAAATGTACATATACAGGAACTATAAAGTAAACAGATTTGGCAGAAATCTGCCTTCTGGATGGGTGAGAATTAAAGTCCTAAAAATGTAGCTCCAACCAAATCTTGGAAAGAAACCAGACATCTCAAAAACAGCTGGGTTTCTTCTTCAAGGGTGACTGAAAGCAGGCGGAGCTGCTTTCACCACTTTCACTCAAGGGTGACTGAAAGAATGCTGCTGCTACTCCGTGTGCTTTCAGTCACCCTTGAAGAAGAAACCCAGCTAGTTTTGAAACGTCAGGATTCATTCTGAGATTTGGTTGGAGCTTCATTATTCAGACTTTAGGAACTATAAACATTCATTAATGTAAAAAGAATCTTGCAGAATCTGCACGCTCCGGTCCAAAACACTGCAAACCCCTAAGACCAAGTTTTATTTGAAATGAAAAAAAGACCTAAGTACGCAGCACACACACTGATAATTATGAAATAAATATCACACTCTCACGGAATTCTGTCATACAGACAGACAATCATCTCAAGGTAAAGTTGTATAAAAAGGAGGAAATTGAAGCATACAGGTATGATACAGTTTATACAAATAAAATCAAAATTCATTGAAAAAAAAAAAAAGCATTTCAGAAAGTGCACAAGAAAAAGTACAGCAACCTTCCTAAAATGCAGCAGTCCCTGTTATAACCACTGTGCCTTATACAATGACGTAAAAGGACTCCGTTGGACGAGTTTCTTCATTCTTCGACATTGGCAATTGGTATCTCACACAAATCACAGTATTTTGGCAGACGAAGGCACTTTGTTGCCCAGTTCCCCTGCCACCACACACCACTGGTCTGCTGCTGCATAATACTAGCCTGCTGTTGCATTGCTCCAAGAAATGCACAGCTTTCAAGTAGACCTGTCCATATTCTGACCAGTGCTGAATGATTTCGGAGCAACCAGGAAGTAAGCTTTGAGCCAAAGCACGGCAGGAGAAAGAGCCTCCCAGCCCAAAAGCAGGCACACCTCTTGGCAACTTTACCAGCACTAACATCAATGTAAGAAACACTTCTGCATATGCCTGTGGCTAACACCACAGATGAATTTGAAGAACTGCAAACACAGGAGGTGAAGGAGAGAGGTGAACTGAAATGTACACATTTTGCTCCCCATAAAGCAAACAAATGGAGGAAGCAGTACCAAATCCTGGCAACGAGATGGAGTATTGACAGCAATACAACAGCTCGCTGCCACTACTCCAGTAAACAAAAATTGTGCAACGTGCATGTGAAATAGAAGCGTTCCTTTAGGTTCCTCGAAATAAAAGGCAGCTTAAATGAGAAGGGTGAACTGAGCAGGTTTGTAGGACACTAAAAGGGGGAAGAAAACAAGAATGGACAGACTGCTGCCAGCTAAAAACGTTGATTTGTAGTTGTAAACAGCATTGCCTAACCCACTCTAGTTTTCTTCCAGATTAGATTTCGAGCCTGTTTTCAATTGACTTATTTTCACTCCCAGTAAAGGACAACCAACATTCACTTTAAATTATAAAGTCTGCCAGTTCTAGGACGGCAAGTGCAATGCAAGACCTGTATGAGACCTAGAAAAACCTATACCATGCTTGAGAACAGTTGGGCGAGTCACTATTCTTACAAAGGACAAAGTCAGAAACTGGCCATGAATAGGTACAAACTACCCAGTAATCCAAAAGTGCAACTATCCAGAGTCATGGTTCTGTTATCTCGTATGTATAACTCTTCATTAAGAACTGCAGCCACGGGCAGTTTTTAGGACGGCGCAATGACAAAAGTAACAAAAGTGCCACCAACATATTTTTACTCAACCTCAGTGCTGTCGTGAACAAGTATGGCTCATGCACAGTCTTCAATTCCACACCTCTGAAAGTTGTGAAAGCAAACCCGAGCTCACCGCACGAAAATAAGGTGCAGGGTTTCCCCGTGGCTGTGGGCTGGTACTCACAACTTCCATAGAATGCCGATTGGAATTGAGGTGAGCCTGGCTTGCCCTGACAGTGAGAAGATTGACAGTGTCTTCAATACTAATGCAGTCGCTAAAGCATAATTTTAATTTTGACACCCTTACATTATTTTTTTTAGTTTAGTTTTAACCTTCAACAACCAAATATTCCACAATAAAGCACCTGCACAGGCCTACCCGAACATTCGGTACCGGCCCTCAAACTGGGCTCCGTATCGGTAGCAAACGACCTCTCCGAGCTTGGACTGGATGACCTGCCTACTCTGCAAGCGTGGTGGATGAGCAAACAGCCGTGCTATTCTTGTCTAATCAATCAACATCCAACAATGCTGTTCTTTGTTGCTCTCTATAAGTGTCGGTGAGAGCATTATGGAAAACTGTATCTTTCTTTTCCGGCCTAATGTACTGCAGTATCAAGCTCCAAAGGGACCCAGTAGGGGGGCACACTTTGACCGTCAAACTATGAATCGGGCCTCAAGAAGTAGGCCTGTGCAGTGCTCTAGTCCAGAAACCAGGAGACTCCACTCCCCATTATCTTCCATTTAGCGCAGGAAACCAATCATTGGATGCAACAATCGAATGTCCCGGCCGTTCATCAAGCATGGCAAAGGGAGAAGGAAAAGTGTACACAGAGAAGTTGCCAGAAAAGTGCTGCCCACCAGCCAGCGTCCCTAGCACCCCTTTCCAGAGAAAAACGGTGGAAATGGAGTGTTGCCCCAAGGCAAAGTCCCCCCGAGGGACCCTAGAGGGCGACCGGTGGGGGCAGAGAGGTGCCTGCGCCTTGGCCCCGGTTCAAGTCAACCAAAGTAATGTGATTTGTGTCGTGTCCCTAGATGCCCACCAGGGCGCGTGGCGTGAACAGTAGCGCCGCCTCCTTGTTCAGGCAGAAGACCACTCCGAGAGAGACGAGGAAGACAGCGATGCCCGCAGACAGAGTGGCTGCCTCCTGCTGCCAGCTGGGCATCAGGAATATCTGCAGGGAAATCTCCTCCCACACGCTCTCTGTCCACGTTGAGTAGTTGGTCGACCCCACATCTGCCAAGGGAAACGCATTTTCCATGAAATTAGGTGAGTGCTGCATGTTGAGCAACTCTACAGATACCACACTTTCTGAACTATACATGTTTAAAAGTTTAAATGCTACGCAATGCAGACTATACGAGGGTTTGTTTTTCTAGATCCTTCATTGTGACGATACAGGATGCATTTCATGATGATGATTCTTTCTATAAGATACAAGGTTTTTTGTGCATTAATAAAGCGGGCCTTTTCCAAAGTGTGCTGGGTAGGAAAGTATGTTTATGTGCTGAATATGCACCAGGCACAAACCATGCACAGGTTGCAGACTCCGTGCTGGGTGCAAACTACCAAAGTAAATTAGTTTTTTGCTTCTCTCGGTTAAAATTTGCCCCTGCAGACTACGCACCGGGCTCGGACTAGTCCATAAACTATGGTAAAGGAGGCCTTGCCAAAGAATTCAACATTTTGGCATCGGCTGTTCGGCACTGTGCACCATTTTGCTGAACAAGCAAAACATATTGGATGGGTTCGAGAAGTTTCTTGTGCAGGAGAAAGCGCGCCCGGGACCCAAAGATAAAAGATCAACAACTGCTTCGCGCACGTCAGATTTTCTCTCACGAGTATGCTTGCCAAGCAGGCGCACAATTTTCATAGCTGCAACAATCTTTGCAGGAGTGTGTGAAAACATGTTGGCAAAGCCATCGAGGGTAACTTTGATTTGATTGCGTTTGTCGATGCGGACATTCCCGTTGTTGCTCCTGCCACGGATGCCGCGATCAGACCTTGCGTGAGGGCCAGGGTAAACACAAAGCTACGTCGGAGAGGCACCTCGGGAAACACCAACGACTGCAGAGGCGCAAAACATCCTACGGCTGCTTCGACGCAAAGTGGAGTGCAGCATCCGTGACAGTGTTTTTGCAATGCCCGGAACAGTTCGAGGAGAACTGATGCCCGGATAAAATTATCGGCAAACTCCACTTAATTATTTTTTTTACTCGGTTAAGCTGCTGCAAGATGTTCATAACCAAGGTTTGCTTGATTAAATATACGGTCAGAATGTTCCGCAGTGTTCCCATCCACCTTCAAGGCTACTGGCTTTTTTTTTCTTCTTTTTTTTTGCTCTATCACTTTTATTGAATTATTGCTTATATAAAATTTTATTGCCATCCCGTTGACTTTGTTATAACAAGGGACTACTCCATTTGCTAAGCTGGTCCCACAGGGCACAATAATCAGCTGCATGAGAAAGTAGATAAGCGGGCCTTATTTTTAAACGGTGAGACTATTCCTTAAGTAAATAAAGTCGTCGCAAATTACTATCAAAACTCAACTTTTGGAAAATTAGTACAAACCTCCAATTTCAAAGGCAGGTGACCGGGCCATTGTCAACATGGTTATGGACTTGACGCAAATCCCCGATTGGTTTTCAGTTCCGTGCATCCAGTCATAGTGGTACGGCTGGAAAGACATAGTAGTTTGGAGCAAATATTAGGGTACACAATCTACTGCAGCTTGTCTGCGACGACACGCAAGACTATGAAACAAACAAAAAAAGAAATATAATGGAATATTTCAACGTTAAGACTTGTGTTCCTGTTATCCTCCATTCTTTTCAATCCTCAATCAACCGGAAGGACTAACTGGTTGTCCCTCTTGAAAAGAAATAGAGTCGACAGATGCAGAACTTGTCGTGTTTGTGTGCTTATTTGATCCATTTTAATTTGTTTTGCCTGTTCTGCCCATTTGACCTTTGGGGTAATTTATTGGGGGTGCCAACACAAACACTCGATGGATTCTGCATAAAGCGGCTTCATATGAAGTATCAAGGTAAGTTTAATTTTTTGCGAAAAATCCTCAAACGCCGCAGCTACACTTACGGGCAACCGCCATGTCGTAAATTGTTCAGTAACTGCAATGGGCAAAAAGTAAAAACTTTATGACAAATTGCTATGCAATTGTGTTGCGTGCAGGAAAACATTCTAGCATCACAAACGTTTAGCGATACTCTGAGTTTGCAGACTATGTTCACGGCATTCCTTATCAGATAGTTTAACACGTACCATGTGTACACTTAATAGTTGTTCCTAGAATGCAGCAATACTACCGCTGATCAGGCTGATAAACCTGCCGATCTTCTAGAGCCTTCCATACTCTCAAGCTCCTCTCCCTCAGTGCGCACACGTGGTTAAGCTCCTCCTTGCCTACCTCACTCCTCTCCCACCCATCAACCAATCGTTGTCGAGCCTCGTGGCCATGCTTTTATCTGGGCTTCATGAAATGCCGAACACCTAGCCAAAGAATGTCTCACAATAAAACGAGTGACAGGGTATCAGGTTGCTATCTGCCGGATGCAGAGCAGATGATCAGCAGGGCTTTCTCGCCGAATAGCACATCTCCATTCATGGCAGTGTATCATGACATGCTGGGAAGACACTCACTTAATAATCTAAATAAGGGGTTGGCAACCTACGGCCCACGAGGCAGTTTCATGTGGCTCCCAGCACGACACTAAAAAAGGGCCCCCACCTTGTCTTTTCCTCAAACAGACTTAAAGACCACACAACAATTTTGATCTCAAATGGGGTCAGACAGAAACACAGAGAACTTCCAATCGGCACTGTCCGGCATCCCCATATTTGTCCAGAGAAAGTCTTCACTTTCTTTTTGCTTTCTCTTTTCCTGGCCCGTCCCCCTCGCAACTTTTCGTCCGGCCCCCTCTGTGTCAGCTTCGTCACAAATCGAGCCACGCTTTTATCTGAGCTTCACGGAATGCCAAACACCTAGCCAAGGAATGTTTGACGTTATCAATTCAGTGCACTGCCTAGTAAGTTCCTCTATGGATTAATTAAATGGGCATGCCATAAATAACCAAAAACTACTGAAACCGTGTAACCTTACGAATAAGCACACTACAATGCCCTCTTTCACAGTTAGACACCTTTATAACGAACGCCTCTACTACAAAAACGCTCGTTTAACGAAATAGAATAAAGTCCCGGCCAATCTCTTATGTGCTTAAGGTATTTCTCTCACACATCAAAAAATTCCTGGATAAAAAATATTTGTCAAAGCAGTCACGTGGCCCCACGAAGCAAAAATTACCTGAATTACGAATTTTCTAGCTAAAAAGTAATCTATTTTACGTGAATTGTCGCTCTCAGGTGACACGCGTAGAAAATAGATACTGCGGCAGCGGCGATGCACCACCACCGCTACGCTGCCTTTGTCGCACCCCTCTGCCATCGTCACACCGCACGTTCTCAGATCCAAATACTTTGTTAATGTGCAATCTTGAGTCTAGATAGCGCTGCATGACTATATTGCTACAGAGAAAGCCTGTATGCAGCAACATAGTCAAGTAGTGCCATCTGGACACGAGGTTACACACTAACAAACTATTTAGACCTAAAACCGTGAATGCACGGCACAGCAGATGCGGCGCCATCTCCACCACGCACTTGTGCATACTTTTATTTACTTTGGTTTTCAATGCGCCCATCGGGCAATGCGCAGACTCGTTTTCTTGTTTAGCAAGCATGTCAGTGCATTTGGAAGGACTCATGAGAGCAAGGGTGTCTGGCCGATTTCATCTCAAATCGTAAAGGCAAAAAAAGCCAAACCCTTAGTTTAAATTAAAAAAATTTTTGTTGTAGGGAATTTGCTATCTACAGTAAAACCTCGTTATAACAAAATGGGATATAACAAACTAATGGATATAACAAAGCAATCATAATTCCCCTTGCTTGCTAATAGGGGAGAAATGGACATTGGCTATAACAAACTAATGGTTATAACGAAATAATTACGATCGCTCCTTCAACTTTGTTATAACGAGGTTTTACTGTATACTCATTTTCACCTCAAGAAAAAAGGATGTTTTGCGCATTGCTCATACGCCGGGCGAAGTAGTTCTTACAAGATTTGGTTGTCGGAGGAAGAAGCGATCCTTTTGGCATTTGAAACGTATACGTCTCGATTAGATAACATATATCTAATCTAAAATGCACCTAAATATATATGAATTCTCCTCGTAAAAGGGAAAATTAGTAATGCTCCGCGAGGAGCCGGACTTTTTTTACTTCGGTTCTTGAGGTGAAAACGGGTATAGAAGGAAGGTGAAAACTGCACATTTGTTGACTTTTTTGCTTTCGAAGTACGGAGTGCAGAAGCGAACGAGGTGGAAACAAATGTTTTTCCCGACAGTCAAAGGTTGCATGTTTGCCCCCCTCTTCTCCCTTGGTTTTCGTCTCTACGTTGTTTTTGTTTCTGTCTATAACTTTGTGGACACCATGAAAAGGTCTTAATGTAAAAAAACTTTTCTGGCCGTTTTAAATTTTTTAAAGGAAAATGTCAAGCTCGCCTCCTAAGCTAATCTTTTACAAATTTTGACAGGCTATCCGCGGCCTACGTTAAGTTATATTTATAATTTTTATGTCCATATAAACCACAAAAGAGGCTCTCATAAATATATTAAGCTCACCTAAAGAAGCGCAAAAAATACAAGAATGAGGAAGTCAAGAGACAAGAGCGCATTCGCAACTGGTTTATATTTGTGAAAACAATTATATATATAGCTTCGAACTAACGCAATCTCTCTCCTAAGTTCTGTTTAAGTTCTGTTAATGATGACATGACTGGGCTTGCTTTTTGACAATATCCCTGACAGTTCCCCGATTCTTACCGGTAATTAATATTTCCCTGACAATTCCCGGCTTTCCCGGTCGCTAGACACCCTGGTTATGTATACAGGCCGTGAATAAAGCCAGCTGTGGGCCTTTGCCCATCCGGCCCAGCTGAGATTGTCTGGTCCTGGTCTCTACATGGTGTCAGAAGTGATTCGCTAGGCTGCCTTCTATGGCAGCAGCCGCGGCGAAGTTCGGAGACTATGGCTACAGGCAAGCCGGCAGGAGCCGGGATGGGACCCATAACAGTGGGCGTGCCAAGCCTACGCCCACTGCTGCAGTTTGACTTCGGTAACCCCGGAGCATGGCGACAGTGGCGGCAGCTATTCAGACTACTGCTACGCATCAGGCCTCTAAGCCGCCAGTGACTGAGTTTGAGTGCCGACATTGCTGTATTGCATGGGACCCAAGGCATGCGACATTCTGAGCTCGCTGCAAGTGGAAGAGGCAGACTTCAGTGAATTCAACCACATTGCCAAGAAGTTTGACGGCTACTTCATCCATCCTGCCAACGAACTGTACGAGAGTTCATCGGCACGCCCAACAAGCCGGTGAGTCAGCCAACTCTTTTTCCCCAGTTCTGGGAAACTTTGTAAAAAAATGTAACTATCTTTCGCGCGAAGTGGAGGAGTGTTTGATACGGGACCGCTTCGTGGTTAGCCTTCGAGATGTCAAGTCGTTAGACAGGCCTTGTCGCAATCCAAGGTTGACACTCGAAGAGGCGCCGATTCAAGTCCCTCAGGCTGAAGATGCCAAGAGTGGTGGTGTGGAATCGTATAGGAGTTACAAATTCATTGAGCGTGTTCGAAGAAAATTCATACGTGTACTTTATGATCGCTACTTTTATTTAGACTATTACTACAGTCATGATAGAATATGCAGACTGATGAAACTGGATACATTGCATAACAGAAGAATGAGACATTGAAGTTTCTGCACAAGGTTGCGAATGAAATAATTGATCCATCTGTATTACTCAGTTGCATTTAATTACGTGTTCCTCGGATTTCATGCAGTATGCATTCAATGTTTTATCCTTCCGATTTGCACAAAACAGAACCCATGACACGGCTACAATTATTGTATAACCACTGTGAACAGATGGCTTCGAATAGTAGCTTTGATATTTTTGATAACGTGCATAGATTTAAAAATTCTGTTGATTATATTGTGTTGTTCTAAAGTTTCTCTTCCTATTCATAATTTCGTTCTGCTCTTACATACGTACCTGGGAAGCGCACCACTAAAAAGGCGTCATGCTGTTTGTGGGCCACTCAAAATAAATTAATAAATGAATGAATATCCTTCCAAAAGTGGACCAGGTCTTGTTACTTCTTGGTGAAGCTCCAGTTTTTTCGAAGCTGGACGCTACATCCAGTTTCCATAAAATGAAGTTGGCCAAAGACTGCCAGGAATTCATGCCATTTATAACCCCATTCGGGCGCTACTGTTTCCACCGGTTGCCCTTCGAGACTACGTCGATGCCAGTTTTTCCAACGCCAAATGAGTTACATTCTTGAAGGTTAAAACAGCATTGTCAACATGATAGACAATGTCCTCGTCTTCAGCCGGGATAGTGCGGAAGACAATCGCCGACTGGCGGAAGCTTTGGATCATTTGACGAGGGCAGGGCAGACCTTGAGCAAGGCCAAATGCAAGTTTGGCATCACAAGCGTCCGTTTCCTAGGCATGATAGTGAGCGGAAATGGAATTGCACCAGATCCGGAGAAGGTGGCAGCCGTGCAACGTATGGAACCGCCCGTCGACGTCGGCGATGTGCGCAGGATCTTGGCATGGTCAACCATGTGGAAAGGTTTCTGCCACATCTGTCTGACGTTACAGCTCCCATCCATGAGCTACTGAACAAACAGAGTGTTTGGCTCTGGGGTCCAAGTCAGCAAGCGACATTCCAGAGAGTGAAGGACATGATTTCAGACGTCTGCATGGCTAACTACAATCCACAGTAACCAACCATCATATCTGCAGATTCCAGCTCGTTTGATCTTGAGACAGTTTGGCTGCAGAACCAACCAATGGGCAAACGCTGAGTGGTGGCCTCCGCATTCCATGCACTCACGCCAACTGAGCAAAGGTATGGGCAAACCGAAAAAGAGGCCCTGGCGGTCATTTGGGCCGTACAATGCTTCGACGAGTATGTCAGAGGTCTACAATTTACTGCGGAGGCAGACCACCAGCCTTTGACAGCCCTACTGGGAGAAATCGACGTGGACTTTATAAGGAAGTCCCACGGACTTTGTTATAAAGGCGTTTGACCGTATAATCACTAAAATTTAGCATGATACATCTGCATACTCATCACTGCATGTTTGCGTGCCTTCTATTGTCCACCTTTTGAACTTACAATAAAGTGTGATTGACTCTCGGCAAATCAGTCGCATTATTCAAATTATCAGTTAGTTCTATGATTGAAAGCGGTCCCGACAATTGTATGTGTGATGCTGTGGAAAAATATTACATGAAATCAAAAGCTACATCTCTGGACCCAACTAGTTCAGAGGTTTATTTCACGTATTGTAAATGACTTGATTTTTGTGGGCTAACTGTTTCATAAATATTACTGAGCGTCGGTTTTGCGAATATTTGGCATACTCAAAATTTTGCAGTTTGGAGTGGCGTGATAAATTATTCGCAACCTGTTTCAAGTTACAAAATTAGGTCCTCACAAAAATTAAGTTGTTTACAGTATCTCTGAGGAAGTTTACAGTATCTCTGAGGAGTAGCTCTGGGAGAATAAAAACCTTGTGGTAAAAGTTATTTTTTCCAGACAAGAATCAGCCAAAAATAAAGTGTCGTAGCTATGTTTATGCTTTTCTTTATTACGCTAAATTTGAGGCTATGTTCAAAGCAAATATACCTATAAGTACCTAATCAGAAGTTCCTTCCAACGGAACTATAAGACCTAGTATTGGGCTAGTGTCTCACTGACTAAATATTGCATAGTGGGATATAAAAGAACTAGCACACAAGTGTAAGAAGCCAGAAATTCCTGTAATAAAATTTAGAAAATAAGAGCAGGCTATTTTTTCTTTCTACCAATTGGAAAGCTTACGGAATTTACCATGAGCCACTCAGGCCTGAAAAATTCCGGGTTCATCACGGCTGAATGCGGCTGAGTGACTCAACATGAGCACTGCATCGCAAATTGGCTTGTGCTTTAACTATTAATTCATTGGCAAATAGCATCTGCGATTGCGGCTAATCACTGCAGTGACCAAGATCGCCAAACTCTGACAATATCCAAAACACAGCACATGCTCTCAGCATTGCAAGCAGCTAGATGTGTTGCTATGACGAACACTGGTGGTACAAGCCGGCAAAAGAATGCAGGGCAGCTTATTTTCTCCAAGAACTGAGGAGGTTAATTCTGCTCGATTTTTTCCAGTGTTTCCTGTAACGGTTTATAGCGTGCATTTAGCAAACAAACGTTCCTCTTATGAATATCAGAGATTACACCTATATGATTTAGCGGAATCAATACAAGTTTCACAGCCCCTTTCAAGGACTTTTTGGCAGGCCCTAGCGCTGAAAGAGATTGAGTTACGCCCTGGGTGATGCGGGCATCCCTGGTTAACGCTAAACTCGCTTAATCTAGCAGCAGCATCTGGTAAACAGCAAACGATGCCCACCTTGTCCTTTTTTGCGGCTGCCGAGCAGTCGTCCTTGGTCACATTCTCCAGGTGCGTGCCCGTCAGGTAGGCCATGAGGAGGCGGGTGGCCGTGGTGGAAGGGTTCACATTACCGCCATTTGGATCCACACCCACGTACAGGGGGTAAGACCTGGCCACTGGAAAAAGGAGAGTCACTGTAAGGCTCTGAGGCCGGTGAGGAACAAAAGACAATAATAGCATCTAGCAAAGAGCTTGAAGTCTGACTTGCAAAGTATTTTCCAGCAGGACTGGAAATTTTTTCCTTTCATACGAATTTCAGCAGACAAGCTAATCCACAATGGACAGAAAAGGGGCATCTGGAGAAACTCAAAGGAGAGTCCCTTGATTCAGCTCACTTGAAAAAAGGGAAAGTACCTGTTTTCCAACTGAAAGTCAGTTTATAACTACAGTTACAACCTCACTGATAATTTCTCAGTTCATATGTCTTGCCAGCTGTTACATTCATGAATTCCAGCCCTGTTGAACACTCAAAGCAACGTCTGTATTTCCTGTTCGCTGCTTTTGCCTTCCTGGTTCTTCAGTCCAAGAAACTGCTATTTGACACAACCGGTGCGATGCGCTCAACTGCCCTCATGCTTTCTTGCCTCTCTGCACAATACCTCTTGCCCGTTCCTGCTTGAGCATGCATGACCTTGAACCAGACTTGGAAAAGATTGAGGCTCTCGCAACAGCTCATTTGTCTTTCTTTCTTTTTACTTGGAGCACATATGCACTTCTGAAATGCTCGGTAGCTTAGTTCCAGCAGCTGCACTAGTTTCATATCACCTGAGGTTCAGAGTTCACAACCATGCACCGTGCCACTGCACATGTCATGCTTGTAGTGTGCACACATCAAATTTCACTGCTTTGCACCAGCGCACACATGGAGTGTCACTGCTCTGTGTCGGCACTATAATAGAAGCAGTGGCTGATACGGAGCAGCATCCAAGTAAGGTTGATGGGTTCAGGATGCATATATATTGAAGTTAACACATTGGAATTTATGCACCCCTAGCACATAACTTTTGACGTATTTACTTGCATAACGAAAGCACTCGCATAATGAATGCACCCCCCCTATAAGTACCAATATTTTGACTTTTTTTTTTCCCCCTCGCGTAATCAACGCACCTCCAATTTTCGGCTCCGCGAGTCTGGAATTGCGTCCAATTTAGCTAGTTACCAAGCCAATTTTCTTTCGCCACCAAGCAATCAGGTCAGGACAAGTGAAGTCAAGCGAAGCCGCTCTCGTAATGGCCGTAGGTGGCGATCTATAATATTTCTCCCCAGCATTTAGGCAGAGTACCATGATCTATAGATTATAGATCATGGTAAGTGCATAGTTGCGGTAGTTGTGGAAGTGATCAACTGTGAAACCGAGTAGCGCGCACACAGGATGAAGCTTGGGTCGAGGAATTGCCCAGCCCCGACATTCTTCGCCTATCGGATGAATTGATGTCAGCAAACACACAGTCCTCTGTGGTCCGTTTTCGGAGAGTGAAATCATGAAAGTGGTTAGGCCTAATTTCACATACACGTGTTTATTTAATCCGTAACAGAACGGCGCAGCGAGGTTAACGCTGCGTTGTAGGTAGTGTCTGGTAGCCCCTGGTAACAGCCGTCTTTGTGAACGAAACTTGACCCATGCAAGCAGGCCTTGCCCCGGTTGGACCTTGTACGAGTTCTTATGAGTTCTTATACGCGTAGTTGCAAGTATCTGGTAGCCCCTGGTAACGGCTGTCTCTGCGAACGAAACTTGACCTGTGCAAGCAGGCCTCGGCTCGGTTGGACTTCGTACGAGTTCTTATGAGTTCTTATACGCGTAGTCGCGAGTGTCTGGTAGCCCCTGGTAACAGCCGTCTTTGTGAACGAAACTTGACCCATGCAAGCAGGCCTTGGCTCGGTTGGACTTCGTACGAGTTCTTATGAGTTCTTATACGCATAGTCGCGAGTGTCTGGTAGCCCCTGGTAACAGCTGCCTCCGTGAACAAAACTTGATCCGTGCAAGCAGGCCTCGGCTTGGCTGGACTTCGTACGAGTTCTTACGAGTTCTTATACGCGTAGTCACGAGTGTCTGAAGGCCCCTGGTAACAGCCGTCTCCGTGAACGAAACTTGACTTGTGCAAGGGTGCCTCGGCTCGGTTGGACTTCGTACGAGTTCTTATACGCGTAGCCGCGAGTGTCTGGTGGCCCTGGTAACAAGCGTCTCCGTGAACGAAACTTGACCCGTGCAAGCAGGCCTCGGCTTGGTTGGACTTCGTACGAGTTGTTATACGCGTAGTCGCGAGTGTCTGGTAGTCCCTGGTAACAGGCGTCTCCGTGAACGAAACTTGACCCGTGCAAGCAGGCCTCGGCTCAGTTGGACTTTGTACAACTTCTTATACGCGTAGTCGAGAATGTCTGATAGCCGCTGGTAACAGCCGTCCCCGTGAACGAAACTTGACCCGTGCAAGCAGGCCTCGGCTCGGTTGAACTCTTCGTATGAGTTCTTACGAGTTCTTATACGCGTAGTCGCGAGTGTCTGGTGACCCCTGGTAACAGCCATCTCCGTGAACGAAACTTGACCCGTGCAAGCAGGCCTCGGCTCGGTTGGACTTCGTACAAGTTCTTATGAGTTCTTATGCGCGTAGTTGCGAGTGTCTGGTAGCCCCTGGTAACAGTCGTCTCCGTGAACAAAACTTGATCCGTGCAAGCAGGCCTCGGCTTGGTTGGACTTCGTACGAGTTCTTACGAGTTCTTATACGCGTAGTCGCGAGTGTCTGGTGGCCCTGGTAACAGGCGTCTCCGTGAACGAAACTTGACCCGTGCAAGCAGGCCTCGGCTCAGTTGGACTTCGCACGAGTTCTAATGAGTTCTTATATGCGTAGTCGCGAGTGTCTGGTAGCCCCTGGTAACAGCCGTCTTTGTGAACAAAACTTGATCCGTGCAAGCAGGCCTCGGCTCAGTTGGACTTCGTACGAGTTCTTATGAGTTCTTATACGCGTACTCTCGAGTGTCTGGTAGCCCCTGGTAACAGCCGTCTCCGTGAACGAAACTTGACCCATGCAAGCAGGCCTCGCCCCGGTTGGACCTTGTACGAGTTCTTATGAGTTCTTATACGCGTAGTCGCGAGTGTCTGGCAGCCCCTGGTAACAGCCGTCTCCGTGAACGAAACTTGATCCGTGCAAGCAGGCCTCGGCTCAGTTGGACTTCGTACGAGTTCTTATGAGTTCTTATACGCGTGTCGCGAGTGTCTGGTAGCCCCTGGTAACAGCAGTCTCTGTGAACGAAACTTGACCCATGCAAGCAGGCCTCGGCTCGGTTGGACTTCATACGACTTCTTACGTGTTCTTCTACGCGTAGTCGCGAGTGTCTGGTAGCCCCTGGTACAGCATAGACCACTTACAACGTAACCGCTTATAGTGCAGGACCGGGTATAACGCGACTTTTTTAAACCACCGGTTCGCCTCCCATAGAAGTCCATGTAATTACATACCGCTTAAAATGCAGGCGCACGAAGGGAAATACCGGTTATAGTGCGGTTTCTGCAACAGCCCGCCGACCGCGCCGACGCAGCGAGCATGCTTCCCTGTGCGACACTAGATAACGGCGCGAGCCACAAACGGCACTCGCGGGGCAAGGAGGTTGCTCGAAGAAGCGAAGAGAGAGGCTTCAGTCGCCATAGCGACGGAGGGACGCATGCACGTGCCGTTCACGTGCGTGCGTACCTCCGCTGCATTGGAAACAACCGCAACGACAGACCAATCGCAGGTGGAGGAGAAGTGTTCGCGCGCGTTGCATGCCGGTCGCGGGCCGGCTGCTTTTATCCGCAAACATGGCGTCAGTTTTGGTAGAAGCTCATCGTACCGCGTAAAAGCGCTATCCTTGACTGTGAATTTTCGTCGTGTGTCGCTATGATAACCCAGCACGTACTAGAATGGAAGATCCACATACTCGTGCGGCGATGTCGTGGCGGCGATGTCGTGGCGGCGCTCTCAAGACGGCAGAAACGCCCGTGTCGTCGTGTTTGTTTACTTCGACTCCAGTGGTGCTTCTAAGCATTTGTGCTTTTCGAACATCGCCCGGATTTCTTATTTGGAGCATTTCATGCCTGTGCTCAAGTTGAAGGTATTACTGGCGCATACCGTATAAAGGATGCAAATTTTCACGCGTTTTCATCGCCGGAGAAAAGTGATTAGGGTTAGCAATCCTGAACGCTCGCAACGTCCGTCCGCAACCCGCGACGCCGTTAAAAGGCTGCGCCAGGCAAAAGTCGCTCATTTCTTTCAAAATGCGTGACACACTTGAGAGAGAAGTGTACTAGTCTGGTGAAATAAAGACTTTCCTCAAACTAAAGGCCCGTTCACACTCTTGCGACTGCTTGCGACCTCTTAAACCTGGGTTCCTTAAAACTTCTTAAACCAGAGAACACACTGGCGCCATCTATTGGGAAGCAGTGTAAACTCGGCGGTCCGGCATATTTTTTTTTATTTCTCGCGCAATATTCTTTCTTTTTGGCTCGAAAAACTTTTGTCAATGTTATAAACGAGCCTTTCTATGGGTATTACGCACATTTGACCTCGGAAATCCCGCAAAACCTTCGCTTTTGTGAAATGCAGTTCTAGGGTCACCGCATAGATGGCGCCACAATGTCAGTGTGTTCCCTCATTCTAGAAACATTTAAGAAGTTGTAAGAGATCTCGTCTCTCTCAGTCGTACTCGGTCGCAAGAGTGTGAACGGGCCTTAAGCTTTATTTTTCATCTAACATAAAATAAATTGTTTTACAAAGTTAAGTTGTCTCATGTCATGTATTTTGGCCTGAAAAATTTATGTTTTGGTTATAGCGCAATACCGCTTATAATGCGGATTTTCGCGACTCCCGCAATATACGTTATATGCGGTCTACACTGTAGCAGCCGTCTCCATGAACAAAACTTGATCCGTGCAAGCAGGCCTCGGCTCAGTTGGACTTCGTACGAGTTCTTATACGCGTAGTCGCGAGTGTCTGGTGGCCCCTGGTAACAGCCGTCTCCGTGAACGAAACTTGACCTGTGCAAGCGGGCCTCGGCTCGGTTGAACTTCGTACGAGTTCTTATATGCGTAGTCGCGAGTGTCTGGTGGCCCTGGTAACAGGCATATCCGTGAACGAAACTTGACCCATGCAAGCAGGCCTCGGCTCAGTTGGACTTCGTACGAGTTCTTACGAGTTCTTATATGCGTAGTTGCGAGTGTCTGGTAGCCCCTGGTAACAGCCGTCTCCGTGAACAAAACTAGATCCGTGCAAGCGAGCCTGGGCTCGGATAGACTTCGGTCGGACTTCGTACGAGTTGAGTTCTTATATCCGTTCTGAGTGAGCTCCGCAGGGAGCTTTTCCTTCGGCAGAAGCATGCAGAAAGCACCCTAAAAAGGTTCACAATTTCTAAAGCATGCTTACTGTGGTGCGCCCCCGACCAGCCATGGGTTCGCCTCCATCAGTGGAGACGTGCCACAATAACTTGCCGTGTCATATTGGCACCGAATACAGTGATGTGATTGGCCTAAGCCATTTTGGCGCACGTTTTGGAGCAACCAAAACAGTGTTTTGGAGCAGCAAAAGCGGCTTTTGGAGCAGATATTTTTAGGAAAATAAAAATATTTGTTTTAAGTGCTGTACAAACGAAGGGCACTTTGTGTTGTGTTGTGTTCTGATGTGACGTTTTGTGACGGAACTCGCTGCTTCTGTTTTTACTGCTCAGACATCCCACAAGTGTATAGTGCTGTAGGCATTGCCAAGCAATTTCGAAAAACCGCTTGCCACCGTTTTACTGCTTCCCGACGTGCCAGATTTTCGTCAAAAGTAAGCAAACGTAAAACATTGAATTGCAAGCGTCCCAGCTGGTGCCGCAGTCACGCAATCATGTTCGCATGCACGTGAGGCCAACTTCGGCAGGCTTGCTGTTGGGCATGCTTCGTCGCGCGAGCGCAGACAACAGCTGTCCGATCGAAACCGAAACCATGCCCTCAGCTCGGTCGCTAACTTATCCCCAAAATTGTACACAAAATGTAACTTTCGAGCATGCGACTTAAACAGTCCAGTGGCGCGTGCTTGCCAGCAGGCCGGCAAACAAGGTACAAGCTAAACACACAAAAAATAAAGAACCTGAGTGCATCGATGCAAGACATTGCGAGCCAGCCTCGAAACGTTCTTGGAGCACTTTGTGCAACGACTGAACTTGAGACAAACAAGCGTGCTGTGCGGGTTCAGCATGCATGCACTGCCTTCTTTGCTTTAGCTCACTTCTCTTCAACTTTATTTCGCTGCAAATCTTTCACGTACCGAGGTACTTTTCGAAAGAAGACCCACCGAGAGGAATCTAGATAATCAGTACTTTGACAGAGCAGTCTTTGAATTAAAGATGTATTTTTGTAGTAACGTATGACTTAAACAAGAACAGGAATGTTGGTGAACATGCGGCGGTACTTCGTTTCATTTTAGGAAGTACCATATCTGCAGTGATGTGGGACGGCAACATTCGACGTCGCGCGACCACGGTGACTGAAAGGCAGTGACCCAATATAGTTTTCCCACGGCCGTTGCTTCAGCTTACAAAGTAACTTCTGCCGCGCAAAAACGTAGTTTCGTTTCACAACATGACGGCATAGCTGGTACCCGGAACGCTAGCATTGGAGCATCTGGACACATCCGCGTCTATCGCTGAAAATATAAAAAAAAGAGACGAGAGACGAGACCCACAAGAGAGAGTGCGAAACGCGAGACGCAGGGAAATCCATGAAAGACCGGGTGGACAATTGATGCACGGCACTTTGTGTCAGGTGGCCGCTTGCGCCACACAACACACGTCTGCTCAATTACAGTACTCAGTTTAGTTTCGGTTGCGAAAGGCAACCTAAATTGGTTCTTTGGCGCAGGCTTGGCGCAGATTACTCATATTTTTGCGAAATGTAGCAGGATGTAGCAGGGTTAGCCCCTTGGCGCAGTTTGGCGCAATTGGCGCAGCAATCACATCACTGCTAATATGATGTTTGCGCATCATATTGTGTTCATTATGTGAGTAAATACGGTACATACAATAAGCTAGAGGGAATCGTCAGGCATTTTTAATATTGTGCACATAGTGGAAACAGTGCCGAGAGATGAAATTCTGTTTTATAACTGGTGCCACGAAACCCCGCTATGTGTTGCTAATATCCAGCGGCTATGCTCAGCTATACACTGCGACTACGCATATAAGAACTCATACAATGTCCAACCGCCGAGGCCTCGCGAGCATGCACCAAGTTTCGTTCGTTTGCAGAGAACAGCCGTTACATGGGTCTTCAGACTGCGCCATTTCGTTACGCATTAAATAAATGCATTTACCGGGACTATGCGAAACCTAACATTAAGCACTTAGAAAGTCAGTAAAGACGTAACACTTACTTGTCTGCCCGGAAGGCTGGCTTCGCACTTCTTCAAACAAGGAGCAAGAGGAATTAAGGAGATAACACTCCAGGAGTTCAGCCACCTAGAAGTGCAAGAATAAGAAAATTCAATTATTTCACCTAGAAACGAAGAAGCCTCTCCCCAATAACACCTCTCTAACTGGAAGCAAAAAATCATCTTGCCTAATTTCACGAGACAAACTCCACGGAAGCTCTTGTCTCATCTACCGTATTTACACGAATGTAGGCCGGCCCTTTTTTCGATTTTTGAAAATCTAAAGTGGGGGGGTCGACTTATAATCGAACCAAAGCATTCCACCGCTGGCAAAAACGAAACAAAATCAATATCATGGACATCTCGGCTTGTTACGAGTTCAGCCGGCTGTACCTCTAGCATTACACTGTTTCGTGCACTCATTTTACAAATTAATTATTTTTTATTTGCGCGAACGAGTATTATTGGTAGCGATTCGCAAATTAACCCGAATGCACGGCGGTGAACAGAGCACGGAGCGCCCGACTCCCGGGGGTGATGGCACCTCTCGTAAGAGCCACTCCGGAGGCCGCTGGAACAGCCTCACAGCTCGCTTGGCTCGCTCGCGCCGCGGCTTTGCAGTTTTTCGCACGATTTACGGTCGCACATCGTTTGATCGAGTACGAGATCATGCCGGTGCGCTAACTATGTTCGTTTGTATTGAAACGCGTGATCCGGGCAGTTTAGGTTTTCGGTGCTTGTTTATGGCCATTCTTCCCTCAGAAGCAACCAACAACTGCGCTGTTGGACGCAAGTTCGATGACCCACTCAACTGGAGTGGGTGATGCTCCAGTTGAGTCTGCGGTGGTGCGGAATCTTAAAGTGTGACGGCAAACAAAGAAGCTTCCGAAGGCCAAAGTCTGGATAGGTGGGGATGCCTTCCGGAGTTGGGGGTCACGCTTGCAACGTACGCCGCAAACGTGCGCAATCGGTCCCTACCCGTGACGTCCGACGCGATCGCCGAGGAAGCGCGGAAGACGCGGTTGATCCTGTCATTTGCGAAGTGCGAGATTTCATTGGACGACGCCGACGACGTGCTTTGAGAACGTAGCAGTGATGATGACGGGACTGACATCACCAGTGCGGACGAGTCGTAGTCTAGTCGCGAATGGCGTGAGAACGACAGTGAGCAGCTTCAGTTGTCCCGCCTCCAGCGTGAACTTCCTAGTTCCGATAACGCCTGGCCATCTCATGCACCTTGCACCTGCATGCGCAGCCAAAGCACGCCAGAAGGCATCCATCGCGTGTTGGAGGCTCGGCTTTCGAAACAGATACTTTGCCGTTCTCTTGTGTTTGCAATAAAATGCGCACCTAAAAAAAAAAAAATTTTTTTTTTTTTTTGTTAATGTGCGATGTGGGGGGGGGGGGGGTCGACTTACAATCGAGTCGACCTACAATCGTGTAAATACGGTATGTCAATTCAACTGGGATAAAACCAGCCTTGGCAAGCTATATACCAAAATTGAGTTTTCTTTCTTTTTTTCTAAGGGGGCGGTCATCGAGATAAACATTTGAGCGAAAAAAACTTAGACTTCAAGGGGAGTTTTCCTGCACCACTTTCCTAAGTGCATAGCCTCCCGGCAAGGCAGAGTTTGTGAAGGAGGAGGCCCGACAGTCCCTCCCAGTCACCAAAGAAAAAGAGACGGCCGTAATGCGAGCGCTGCAGCATGTATGACGCTGCACTTCCATCGTAACATCTCTCCGTGTGCGTAACTCTCCCGCACGAATATGCCGCAACGAGACGGAACCAGCAGTCGAAAACAAATATCGGTCAATGTCCCACCCTGAAATCTTGCAGCTGTATTTCAGGGGCATTTTGACCGGTAACCTCCTTGAATACGGCCAAGGCAACCATTGCGGCCACCTTGGTCAGGTGGCCAGCAGTCTTCTGGATGCCCTCGTTTGTGTCATTCAGGTTCTCCCAGGTGTCAAAGAAGCTGTTGTAGTACCTGAAATTAGAGAAAGCTATTAAGTTTAGGTTGAACACGGTCAACTAACTGCTCGGCTACTTGAAATCCAAACACAGCGATATTTATTACTGTAGCATCAAATACAATGGTTTCTGACATTACAGTAATCCGAGACAAGATTATTCTGCATAGTGCACTCACCATATTTTCAAGTCTATAGAGAGTTTTAGTAGATCATTCCAATATCTCTGATAACGATACCCAACGGCAATACGATGCGCGCGCAAAGGTAGCGGCGGAGTGTCGGGTATCATTATCGGAGTTATCGGAACGGTAACTCTTACGAGTACCGTTCCGATAACACAAGCCCGCGACTATGGCTTGGTACACAAGCCATAGTCGCGGGCAAATGCCGCCATGCTTCGAACTGTCCTGGGACCATCAGAAGAGCAGGCCGTTGGTGAATGCTCTGCCATTCCTTCACTGCCATAAGATGTTGATACAGCCTACATCTCATACAGTCCAAGGTTCATACCTTACAAAAAATATGCACATAAGTCACACTTTTGTATAAAACATTACGCTAAAAAAAAACTGAAGAATAATTGCAATTTCCATATGCTGGAAAATATGGTACTCCTGAAAGTGAACAAACATTTTATTGTCATAACATACAATGCACATATGCCACTTGACTTCAATGGGACCTAATGGCGGCCTTAGAGATATGGCCCTCAACAAAAGAAAGACAGCCTACCTGTTTTCAAACTGTTTGTTGTGATTTGACAGAACCACTGCTGCAATTTGCTTGTCCTTTTTCAAAAACTGTTGCACTGACGAAGGGGGCAGAGGCTGGTCGTTGGGTGAAGCTTGCACGGGGACTTTCAGCCAATCTTCGCTTGCTGCCTTCTCGAGCTCCATGATCAACCGATTAGCCTACGATGCAACACAACCACAGTTACTGGTGTCACTGACATAAAAGTAGCTTAAGCATTTGTCGCTTGCTCCTCTAGAGATTAAAAAGAAATTACGGAGCGATTTTAAGCAACATATATGCATCTCGAACTTTCACGAATATCCCTACTTGCGAACCTCTGCCCTATGTTTTTTTATGTGCAAAGGCAATGTTTTGTGGATCACTCAACTCTTGCACTGCGATTGACTGCGGCAGTCAAAGTAATCATTGACATGAAACAGCAGGTTCACGTGCTTACATTACATCCAGTGGTCAGTTTAATAGCACTGCCAAAGAAATTCATAAAAAAAAATTCCAACTACACTTTTTAACCGCCGAGTCTCCGTTTCATACTTCAGCCAGGAGGCAATGCCAGTTTTCAATGCACATTTTGACAGACATCAGCTCTGCATTTCTATGCCTGCTATATTCACCACTTGGTGGCATTGCTTCCTAAGGAGTTGCAAGTAGCCAATACAAAGCACATCTGTTCCTTTTCCTGGCTAAGACAAAAAGTTTGGCAGGCAAATAGCATTTGAGATATAGCTATGCCTTTGTGTGAGACCTGTTGTAACTTAACTTAGTAGTATAGCCTTCCATTTCTCAACAGGTTACTGCACCTCAAGGATAGCTTTCAGCTGCTTTATTTACCACAACCAAAACGACATTATGCGGAAAAGACATGTGGCCATTCTTTGGATCACTCGTGTAATTTTTCCATACTCCCTAGAATATGATAAAATACAGGAATACTTCGTTATAATGAAAACATTTCTTTCTACGGGTGTGAATATTGAAATTTTCCAATATAAATATTTTAAAAATTAGCTTTGAATCTCAAATATGTTCTGAATATCTGGGTACCATTAAAAAATTAAAAAATAATAATTCCAATACTTTTTATATTACCTTCCAAACCAAAAATGATAACAAAATCAAGTAAAAGAAATTGCCTGACTAGGCAGCATATAAACAATCCAGTTGGTAACACAGCTATTATGCCTTCACTAGTAATCATCTGCAAACTGTACATGAAAGCGGGCAAAAGGTGCAACTGATTTCAAGTTATACAAATTTACAAAATTAAGAGTATAAAAAACTGCACGTCTAGACGGCATGTAAAAATGCAACCTCTTACGTTTTCACACAAACAACAGGTAGTGACCATTTTAAGATAATAATTGAAATTGCCCTTGACTAGCCAACAAGTTAAATATCAGCTGAAATGCAATTATTGCAAATTATCATGCGAAAAAATTAATTGTTTCAAGCGCTCAGTACTATAAGCGCTCCCTTTTCGCCTTGACAAGCCCTTGCAGCAGAAAATACCCTTCCTCCAGCAGTAGAAATGATAAGGTCACTAGAAAAATGACTCAGAATGCCAGGCTTGGCAAAATGAAAACCAAAACTGCTCCTTTGTGTCGTGAGCTAATACGTACCTGTTTGCACAATTCACGCAAACACTTTTTTCGCCAAAATCGGTGCCCAAAAATACATTCACGTTACAATTAAAACCTAAAATCGAAACTCAAAAGAAAAACGCAATACTCAGTGTAAGGTGACTAGCCCCATCGTCATAGTGACCGTTTGTTTACATTTGCCATTTTGGTATGGTGCCTGGAACGCACCCCCGACTGGAGTCTTTAACGCGACGTAAAAAAGTGGTCCCTCGATTTCTGCCTGATAACATCATAGAAGTATCATTGACGACAGTCGCAATCCTGGCGGCATCCCAACAGCTGTGGTGTATGTGGCAGATGCCTGTTCTGCAGCTGGTTGCTCTCAGGTGTAGAAGTCAACGGAAGCTTCGCCAGCCAGAAGTTGGGACGCCGTGACGACGGCGATACTCGCATTCGCTCGTGCTACTCGCAGCTTCTCGTCAGCATTTCTACGACCAACCAGCAGGATCGTGACAAGCAACAGCATGACACTTGGGCTTCTGTGACGTCGTTTGTTACTACTTCGGGACCACTTTTGATGTATGGGCAGCATAGGTCGCTAAACACAATCAGTCGAAGACGCGCTTCAGGCACCATAATTTTAGTAACCGTATCACGCAAATTCTCTTGAGTCTACGGACTTGTGTCTGCTGTTAACATAGAAAAACAAAACAAAAAGTAGAGCCTTTATTTAAACGAAAGGCCAACACGCTGGTGGGAAACTATAACAACGGAGTACACTGCGTGGCCTCGCAATCCCAGCAGCCCGACAAGCTCGCAAAGTTGTTTTGAAAGACGACCCTCCCAGAGACGGTATTTGTGCACTCATACAAGTGCAAGAAACGTGGCATCTAAAACGCTTTAGACAAAAGCAAGGATTACTTCTGTGGACAGCAAAGAGATATCGTCGAACTTCAGCAACGGCGGCTAGTGCATTAATGCGAGAGCATTAAATGTCCCATGGAGCAAGCCAACTTCATCTGCCGCGCCAAACGGCAGATAAATTTGTGAAGCCTCAATCTGAGGCATCCCAGCTTTGAAGCCGCGCAAAAAGCTAAGCAAAGCGGCAAGTAAATGAAGCCGAAGAAGGCCGCCGGGCGTCAGTTTTAATCAGCACCACCCCATGGCACTGCATGTCCATGTGCCAGCAAAAAGAATCGGCTGGCGTGCTCTGGCGGCGGCATTGCCGCCCGAGCGCACCAGCCGATCTTGTGCCATTCACAGTCGATGTCAGCAAGGCGCGGCAACTTCACAAGGATGCACGCAAGAACAACATTCATGCTTTCACATTCACAACCCATAAGAAGTACTTCGGTGTACCTCAAACCTTTTTTTGTACTGGCGTGCGTTTCATAAAGTCTGTTCTATGAGGTATGTGTTCAACCTTGATTATCTTACCTGCATGGTAAAATATCACCAGTAATTTACTTTTTGAATACCTAAAAGCTAAATGTGCCTGCACACAAGATTTGGGGGTGCATTGGATCATGCAAACACGGTATAGTCCTATGTATAATGTAAACGACAAGGGTTTACAAAAAAAAATTGCTACAGTCAAATCTTGTTGTTAATTCAAACATGCTTAATTCAAACTTTCAGTTTATTCGAACTCACGCTGTGGTCCGGACTACACTATATGTATTTGAATGGGCGAAAACGCCCGATAATTGGAACACTTAAACGCCCGCACCAGTTAATTCGAACATCCCGCGCCGCCCAGCATGCCTTCAGGAGTGGGCTAATTGGGCCTTGGGCTAACTGGGCCTTGGGCTAACTGGGCCTTAGGCTAACTCACGCGGCAGCGCCTCCAACGCCTCCAGTTCCAAATAACCATGACAACCGGTCACGTGGTGACCTTGAATGCCGCGATGAGCGGTGCGGTGCTCTCTTGCCCCGTGACGATGCTGCGCCGCTGTTCTTCGGCACGTTTTCAGCGGGAGTGCAACAGTTCCGTTTCTTGCCTTGAACTCGCGCACTACTGCGGTTCGGTGTGTTTTCGGCGGGAGCCCGACAGTTCCGTTTCTTGCCTTGAACTCGCGCACTACTGTGGTTCGGTGTGTTTTCGGCGAGAGCCCGACAGTTCCGTTTCTTGCCTTGAACTCGCGCACTACTGCGGTTCGGTGTGTTTTCGGCGGGAGCCCGACAGTTCCGTTTCTTGCCTTGAACTCGCGCACTACTGTGGTTCGGTGTGTTTTCGGCGAGAGCCCGACAGTTCCGTTTCTTGCCTTGAACTCGCGCACTACTGCGGTTCGGTGTGTTTTCGGCGGGAGCCCGACAGTTCCGTTTCTTGCCTTGAACTCGCGCACTACTGTGGTTCGGTGTGTTTTCGGCGAGAGCCCGACAGTTCCGTTTCTTGCCTTGAACTCGCGCACTACTGCGGTTCGGTGTGTTTTCGGCGGGAGCCTGACAGTTCCGTTTCTTGCCTTGCACTCGCACGTTGCTGCGGTTCGACGAGTTTTCACTGGCACGCGACTGACGTTTGCTGCGCCGCTGCTCTTCGGCGTGTTTTTGGCGGGAGTGCGACAGTTCCGTTTTTTGCCTTGCACTCTCACGTTGCTGCGGTTCGGCGTGTTTTCGGCGGGCACGCGACTGATGTTATCTGAGTCACTGTCACTGACGTTATCTCAGAAGCACATCATCATGAAGAGCACTCGAAGCGCTGGACACCACCACGCGCTACTTCTCTTGCCAGAAGACTGCGGATGCCGCATTAGAGCTCGTCTCCAAGCTCCAAGTGATCTTTGTTGATTCACGACTGAGGAACCGCGCAGAGGCAGGCATTACGGATTACTTCCCTTTGTGATCGGTGAAAACAAATGTCCTGGAACTCGCCACTCATGTGTTAGCTCAGTGAACATGCGCCGCCCAACGAAGCGCTGCACTTAAGTACTCCATTTAATCAGCTTTCGATAATTCGAACTTCGTTTAACTCAAACAAGTTTTTGGTCCCCCTCGAGTTCGAATTAATGAGATTCGACTCTACAAGCGGTTTTCTTGTTTGTAGCAATTTTTTTCTGCTTACAAAAAAATTTGCTACAAGTTGTACAGTAGAATCTCGATGATACGATTACGGATGTTACGAATTTCGGGATGATACAAATTTTTGTAGGTCCCGGCCGAGGCCCACTAGTTTTCAATCGGTTAGGGTACGGCTATTACGAATGGATTTTCGTCCCTGTTCAGTTGATACGAACAGACGCTGATAAACGTTGGCCCTGCCGACGGTCGCCGTGGAGAACGCCCGCCAGCAACTCCGCCGGAACAGACGCTGCCCCGCTGACAGCCGCCGTGGAGAACGCCCGCCAGCAACTCCGCCGGCACGCGCACGCGGCCCGCAACAGGTTTGGAGTCTTGCCAAGGTCGTCAGTCGCGCAGTGCGTTTTTTTTATTTCGCTTTGAGATGACAAATGGCGCCAGGCTCACATTTTTTTTTTTTTTCTTTTATCGCCGAGGCGGCGGAGCACCGACCGCAGCAGGCCTGGGAGCTTCATTCGAGCGTGTGTTTTGAGCGTGAGCTGGACCGCAACACGGAGCCGTTTCTGCTGCTACTGCGCTCGAGGGTGACGACCCTGAGCCAGAAAATCCGGAAATTGAGGAGTGGGACTGCCTTGATGCCAGGTGCACCGCTGATGATTTTTGCTCGGCGGATGACAACCTAGCCACTTGTGGTGCGCGCACGGTGGAGGACATTGTTGGTGAGGCCACATGCGAGGCTGCAGATTCTAGTGATGACGGCGACGGCAAAAATGAGGGTGACGACGAGCGACTACAACCACCGGCAGCTGAAACGCTGCATGCACTCGACATTCTCAGGCGCGCTATGGGCGCACAAGAAATCGGCGAGGACACAGGCACGCGTTTTTATGCGTTCAAGCGAAGTTGTTGGCAGACCTCGCGAAAAAGAAATCGCAGAAAGACATTCGAGATTTCTTTGGTAAAGAATAAATAGAGCTTTTCTGTGTGCCTAGGTAAGTTTTTCAGTGTGATTTTTTTGTTAATTTAGCTAGTTTCGGATGTTTGGGTAAAGGCCCGTTCACACTCTTGCGACCTCTTAAACCTAGGTTCCTTAAAACTTCTTAAACCAGAGAACACACTGGCGCAATCTATTGGGAAGCAGTGTAAACTCGGCGGTCCGGCATATTTTTTTTTAATTTTTCGCGCATTATCCTTTCTTTCTTAGCTCGATAAACTTTTGTCAATGTTATAAACGAGCCTTCTCGGAAATCCCACAAAACTTTCGCTCTTGTGAAATGCAGTTCCAGGGTCACCGCATGGATGGCGCCACAACACCAGTGTGTTCCCTCATTCTAAAAACATTTAAGAAGTTTTAAGAGATCCTCGTCTCTCTCAGTCGTACTCGGTCGCAAGAGTGTGAACGGGCCTTAATACGAATTTCGGCTAATACGAATATTTTTGGTGACCCCGCAAGATTCGTATATCGAAATTCTACTGTATTTAGTCGTTTAAACATGGCTTACAAGCCGTGTTTAGGCAACTAAGCACGGCTTTTAAGGAAACTCTGAATGTTCAGGGCATGTCCCATGCGCGGATTATTCACTATTTGTCCGAATATTCATAAAACGCCCGAATATTAGGCCATAACCGAATATTTGGAAATTTCTGAATATGCAAATCTTGAATCGAATACGAATCGAATAAGAAAAATATATGATTCTTATTCGAAATCTCGAATATTCGCACACCTCTACCTTTTTTCAAATTATTGCTTTTATCGAAGTTCAACGAGATTCCAAACGAAATGCACGCATTTTTAACCTAATTATTCTTTATATTAAGTGCATCGGCGGCCGACCATGCTTACTGTATTTACTCGCATAATGAACGCACTTGAATAATGAATGCACCCCCACAATCAATACCAACATTTTCTTTTTTTTTTCCCTCGTGTAATGAATGCACCTTCAATTTTCGACTCCACGAGTCTCGAATTGTGCCCAATTTAGCTAGCCATCAAGCCCAACAAGACAATTTTCTTTTGCCGCCAAGTGCTCAGGCCAAGTCAAGCCAAGCCAAGCCACTCTCGTAATGGCTGCAAGTGCGTAGTTGCAGAAGTAATCAACAGTGAAACCGAGCAGCGCGCACACTTGACGGAGCTTGGCTTGAGAAATTGTCCAGCCCCGGACATTCTTCGCCTTTGCTGCTTTCAGAGAGTGAAATCACAAAAGTGGTTAGGCCTAAGAACGGTCACATCGCGAACTTCGTAGGGCACTTTTCTCTCGGCAAAAGGCACGCCAAAAGCACCCTAAAAATGTTCGCAATTTATAAAGCATGGTTACTGTGGTGCGCCCCCGACCAGTCGTGGGTGCGCCTCCATCAGTGGAGACGTGTCACAGTACCTTGCCGGGTCCTATTGGCACCTAATATGACATTTGCATGAAGTGTCTAAATGCAAAAATGTTACCCCGTGTAATGAGCAAATATGTGTAAATTTTTTAGGAAAAAAGTGTGTTCATTATGCGAGTAAATACAGTACAATGAAGGCTTAGCTGCCAAAAGCATGCAAGCCTACAGGGAGGCACACAGAGACCCTTGTATTCCTTCCTCCTTCTCCACCGAGGCAAACGGCAAACTGGGAAAACGCAGTAAACGGGTGCCAGAGGGCACAGCACGCAGGGCTGGCAGAGCGCCGCTTCCGATGCCAATGCGCCGACGCGGGGACACAAGCAAGGAGCAGCGGGAGCGGCATCAACGTTCCGACGCTACTCATGGCACCCACGGCCGACGCTGCCCGACCCCTGTCGGAATCGGGTCAAGAGAGCGATGGAGCCCAACGGAGATCCCCTCAGAAGCGCCCAATGTGCGTGCCTGCAGCATATTACACACACACGTGCGTCGTATGGGAGATTGGGAGCAATTACCAAAAGTCACTTAGATGTTTGAGGTTGAGAAAAGTGGCCATCCCAAGTCCGAAATCACCAAAGAATACAACATTCCGGTATCGGCTGTTCGACACTGTCCACCATTTTGCAGAACGAGCAAGGTATATTGGACGGGTTCAAGAAGTTCCTCATGCAAAAGAAAGCGTGCCCGCAACCCTAAGAAGGTCGTCAATCGCTTCACACACATCGGATTTTCTTTAGCAAGCATGCTTGCCGAGCAGGCGCACGCTTTCCATAGCTGCAACGATATCTGCACGAGTGTGTAAAAACATACTAGCAAAGCCACCGAGGATAACTTTGATTCGTTCGAGCTTGTCGATGCAGACGTTCCCAATATCGCTCCCGCCACGGATGCTGCGATCGTAGGCCTTGCGTGCGGCCAGGACAAACACGAAGCGACGTCGGAGAGGCACCTCAGTAAACGCCAACGACTGCGGAGACGCGAAACATCCTACGGCTGCTTCAAAACAAAGTAAAGCGCAGCGGTGGTGACAGTGTTTTTGCGGTGCCCGGAGCAGTTCGAAGAAAACTGATGCCCAAATGAAATTATCGACAAACACCACCTAATTATTTTTTTACTTGGTAAAGCTGCCGCGAGATTTTCCGCAGTGCTCCCATCCACCTTCAAGGCTGCAGGCACTGTTTTTTTGGCTCTATCGCTTTTATAGAATTAACGCTTATATCAAATATTTTTGCCGTCCCGTTGACTTAGTTATTACGAGGGATTACTGTACCAGCTATAGAATCACCTTTGATTTTAAAGAAATGCCTTTAGTGAGCAAAAGCCCCAAATGAAGTCAGAAACCGTAAAATGTTACCAGAGAAAAAGAGGGAGGGTATGCTTCATTTGTGTCTGGTGACAAGCACAGACTCTCCTTTTGGGATGTGTATTCGGCAAAAGTAAACTCTGTGAGTTTCTTGTTCAGTGCCGTGCAATACCGATTTTTGCATGTTGAAAGTTTACCTGCGCTCGTCAGTAACTGACCTTTGTTTTCAAAGCATAAAGCATACACCAAATAGGTAGTTAGTTCCGGAGACTAGTACATGCTCCTGGCTGCCGAGTCATACTCACAGTGTCATTCACTGTTGTTGTCTTGGTGGTGATAGGGTCTGTGTGCAAGTACACTGTTGGGGTTCCTCCAAGTGGAGCCACTTGACTTAGCTCCAGAAAGTGAGAAATGTGTTCCATCTTTAGGGCTGCTGGCAGCAACACTCCAGAGTTGGGCCTCACGGGGAAGTCCCCTTTCTCCATGTCGTACGCCACCCTGCTTGATCCTATGTAGTCAAAGGCTTCCTGGAGAAGAACAAACAATTATATCTTAGCTTTCTGGCATTCACCCAAACATTTCCCTATTATAAGAGATGGGAACCCAACTGTATAATCAGACTGCTAAAAAAGTAACACAAAAATATAGAAATTTAGTTTTTGTCACTAGATAAAATGACAAGGCATACAAGCTGGTGAGTGCTTATTTCAATTGCAGAACTGTTGTACATTGGCTAAAAAAGATTCCCGAAAGGAATGAGAGAGGCGACCTCCAGCATATTTTTATTGTGTGAATCCAAATATGACAAGCACTTGCCACTAGCATATTACGTCCTACCACGTGCATGCTGCTCGTCTGCGCAAGCACATGCCACTGCAAGTCTGCGAAAGTTGTGTTCATGCTACGGCCAAGGACGTTTAAATAGGGCAAGACCCGGCATCACGTCATGCCCAGCAACGCCGGAAAAAGAACCCAATCCCAAACTGCCTTGCGCACCGAACCGCTCTCCTCCGAACTAAATCCAACTAAGCTCCCAGTGTCTGCTCGCTGCTCGGTCGACTGCGTTAGGCTTAGGCTACGTCTGCTCTGTGCCTGCAGTCTGCTTCGTCTACTCGCTGTCGCGACTGCCTTTCAATTCAACTGGTGCACCAAAAGATGTCTCGATGCGAACCCGCATTCTCATCACGGCGGAGTGAAACCAACACCTTCTGGAAGCAGGGTTTGTACGGCTTTCTCAACCCGTGGTGCCATTCTCAGCGTTCGTGCGTACGACGACTGACACGCGATCGCTTTCCAAAGCCGTACTATGACGACTCGTTCTAGACGACGCTCCAGGCGCGGTGTCGAGAGCGTTTGCTACACACCGACTTCCTACTGGTCAGGCAAGTGTCGGGCCCCAATTCTCGCCTGTTCGACACCGATTCAGTGGACGCTACCATTGATTTTTGGAGCAAACAAAGCGGGTTGCCACAGAAATGCCAAGGCAACGAGGGTTGTTTGCCCCAAAATTAATGGTGGCATCCATTGATGAGCTCCCCATTGGTTGAGAAGAGATCATGGCTTTGCTACTTCCGTTACACCTCGCTACGTGCATTGGACACAGGGACGCCACCTCCTGCCCATTATAACCTCCTTGCGCACGGCACACACGCTTGCTCGTCTGGGCCACCAGTCGAATGCCACCCGACTATTTTTGTGGCATTTATAAAAGAAGTAAATAGGCACTGTGTACAAAGCTTGATAAGCATTCAAGCTGCACGTGCCCATAAAATTTACCGGATACAAGGAGTGCATTGGGAAGCCACCCCCATGAAAGTTAGGAAATGCCATAAAATTAAAACATACCATAAACAACCGCAAAATCAAGTGCAAAGACAAACTAACTGGTACTAGCAAATGGGCGAGTCAATAAGAGAACAAAAAAGATTAACCCAAAACATATTGTTGATCACTTTGGAAAGGCTCGTGGAAGGCGCGTGAATGTTGAGATCTCTGTATAGCAGGTCACGCTCACTTCCAGATTTTATCCTTGCACTGACCGAGCAGGGATGGAGAGGCTTCAGCGTTATTTTAGAAGTGCTTTTATACGTACTTGCTGCATCAAAATGAAAAACAATTTTGATGTTCATGATACCGAAGGGCAAACGAAGACGGTTCAAGCGGTTTCCGCAAAGCCCTTCCTCATCAGTCAACCCCAACAATAAAATTGGCCTTTTTTTTTTCAGATTGAAAATAAACATTTTAATTTTCGATGAGTTTTCCCATTATGTCAATGAGAGAAATCTACTTCACACAGCCCTTAGCTATATCCAATTATTAAATCATCATCATAATTAACCTACACCTTTCCCTTCCTCTCACCACAAACGGGGTCCTCCATCTTTTCCGCCGATCCAGAAGGAGTCCGTGAAAGATCAATGGTTGAGAACCACTGGTTTAGTGAATAAAGGTGAATAATCGTGTCTGTTTCCTCCCCGTTTGTTGTCACCAAATGAGTAAGAAGAAGATGTAAAATGCCAACAGTGCTTACACCATTGAATATGAGGAAGAGAACATTCTTCTTCGGGGTCTCAGCTGGGTGAGCATCTCTAAGTTGCTTCAGCATTTGAGCCGCCACGAGGAGAGTGACCATTCCAGTCACGGAAGAATCTGCGCCTGGTGCGAGATTGTCGAACAGGGAGAAGGTGTCAATCTGTGGAGGAAGAAGTCAATGTGTGCATCTAACAGATTGCCACAATAAGAGAAGACGTTCGAGAGGCTTGTCAGTTTCTATGGCATGTTATCTTGAAAAACAAGCTCCAATGGAGAAGCAACAAATTAACAAATGAAGCCAAGAAATTTCAGCTTTTTTGGGTATCAAAGCCTTCTTCGTTTACAATTTAGCGAGAACAGTAAGTACAAAGCTTTCCAAAACCAAGTGCATGGTTTGTAGAACAAAAGCTTTAAAGGAATTCAGATTGTGGGTGGGTGTTAGATTGATAAAAATGCAACAACTGTCTTCAATTAGCATGCTCCCTAATTTAAAGAATGTTTCGACCTCATCAAGGTTCCTGACAACCTCTATCTGTTTTACCCAATTACATTTTATGCTTTGAAAGTAAAACAATCTACTAGCAAACGTTTACAAAAATCTTGTTCAAATAAAGGTGAAAAAACCAAGTTTTTTTCACCTTTATACAACACCCACAAGCTTGCCCGTAGTCATTTCAACATCTTCATTACAATAAGAACTGAGTCCCACTATACTTGGGATCAACTTTTCTGTGCTACGTTGTCAAGACAAGTGTAAGTTGCACAGTGCTGCAGCCACACACTTCTGCAAAAGTGCGTGGCTTTGTTTAGCGTCTCATTCACATCTTCTCTCATGCAAAGGAGATGACAAGCAAAGCTTAAGCACATGCACAAGTAGCTCTGACTGGCTTGGAGCACTGCAGACTTTGCAAGCCTTGTTAATTCGGCACAAGAAACTTGACGCGAAATATAGGTCAAGACTGATCGAACTCTGCTCGCATATGCAAGACAAACGCATGTGCATCTAGTGCCGAGCAATGATGCTAAAGTGTTGCGAAGGTCACAAAAAAAAGTGTTTTTCTTTTTTCTTTGAAAAGAATATGCTGAATGCTTGCCCTCTGTGGTCGGATTGCAAAAGTTTGGAAAAGAATAATCTGAACAGGCCATACAAACTGTCCTCACCCTTGCTCCCACTACAATGATGGAACGTTCGTCGACTGTCTTGTTGTTGTAAGTTGGATACAACGTTGAGTAGATGTTTCGGTCTGTTAGTGGATCACAATACCGAACTGTAGAGACAAGATAAGGAGAAAAAAGATGTAGTAGGTCGATATGTGGGACTATTTTCTCTCATGAGGTACTCTGATTACAAAATAGAGCTGATAATTAGCAAGGAGGGTATTCTGTCAACTATTTCAAGTAAGAACACGCATATCAACTCTTCGTTCCAATAAAGAAAGGGCGTTTAAATAATAGACTGGCTTTGAAAGAACTCCTGCCTAAAAAGGAGTAAGAAAAAACAGGATGCAAAGAATGAGGTGATGAAAGAATCGAGACTAAAGCATTGCAAATGTAGTTAAAAGGGGTCACTTCCATCAGCTTAAAAGTTAAGGAACATGTAAATAATCATTGGACTTTGTGGGAACCATGGGGTTCCCTCTATCTCTATCTAGGCCTAGCTTCAAGCAGGCTGTGGGAGTCGCCGTCGCCAATGGCGTCGGCCTCCCGAATACAAGGAACCACGAGGCCTAATTCCCCGAAGGGGCCGGCTCTCCCTTGCCCATTTTGGGTGAACGCGCCATCGGCACACCCTTGGGAGTGATTATGGACGCGTCCCGTTTTCGAGTGACCTTCTACTGGCCACCCTGGGCGCGTCTATTTCCCGCAGGCTACATAAGCCGGCCACCCATCTGTGGCCGGGGCTCTTGGTTAGGGGGGGCTACGCTCGACGGAGCTTTCATCGTTATTTTACTGCTCCCCCTTTTCGGTGATCCTGCCAGTTACGGCAGCGCGGACCTTTCTCCTGGTGACCCTGTCAATTAAGGCAGCGCCAACCTCATTTCTCTTTTGTTCATTCCTACGGGCGCAAAGCATGTGGCATAAGCCCAATAAACAGTTCTACGGTATCCCCGTGTTTGGTGTGGTCTCCCGTCCACCGGAGCCTAACGGCAGGCAACGGACGGACCCGGCCGCAGCTGCCATAGCAGCGAACTACGGAGTGGGTGTTGCCTCACAGCAATCAGCAAGGTAAGTCGAAACCCACTTTATTGCAACCGACCAGTTACGGAGTGGGTATTTGCCTCACTGAGGACTTTAGGGTAAACTAGAATCCCACATCTGGCGCCCAACGTGGGGCGCCAAATGTGGGATTGCCCCTCTCGGGGGGGTTACCACTTAGGAACACAAAGAAGGTTCCTGGGGTCCGGATAAAGACGTGTTTATTGACTGCAATGCCAGCACGCTTCGCTCTTAGACAGGAAAAGTCTGGGCGCTGGCTCTATTGCCAGTATCACCCGGTCGGTTTCCCGCGCTGCCGCAATAGACAGATTCACGGGAAGTCGGAGGCCCACAAAGAAAAACCGAGCTCCGTAGAGCCAGGGCCTCCGCCGACGAGAACCCCTGGCCCACCTTCGGGGCCAGCTTATGTAGCCTCGGAGAATGGACGCGCCCGGGGAGGCCACTAGCAGTCGCGTCCATCATAACTCTTCACCCAAAATGAACAAGGAACCACGAGGCCAAATTCCCCTTCGGGGAATTCGGCCTCGTGGTTCCTTGTATCTGGGAGGCCGACGCCATTGGTGACGACGACTCCCATGGCCTGCTTGAAGCTAGGCCTAGATAGGGATAGAGGGAACCCCATGGTTCCCACAATTTGACAAGCTGCAAACACCAGAAGAACTGCCAACCAAAAAGCCATACGATTAACTAGAAACATTCAATATTTACAAAACATTAAGACACTCGTTTTATCTACTGGCCAAATTTCCTGCATGCAGAATGCATTAGCGATACATGCGCAAATCAGAGCAGCATGACCTCAGATTACACACACCCAATGTTGCCAGATCTAATAACGTTTCTGAGACCGTGACATCATGTGACACCATGACCTCACACCATGAGTCACATGACCATAAGTCACATAATACTGGGTGTATCAAGGAGTGGCCAGGCTCTTTAAATCGACCGCAAAATTCGGTTTCTTAACCTATCGCGCTACGACTTTGTGCAGCGTTGCCCACAGATGGTGCATCTTTTTTGTAAAATTTGCAAAGAGCGAATTTACCCGAGGAAAAAGTAAAGAAAGAAAAAGGCTTAGCTCCTATGGAAACGCAGCGAATCCAAAGGTCGTTAAACAATACAGCGCCGTTTCGCACGAGACACAAGAGATGGCACAGGCAATCACGATGCCAACTGCACCAACGAACAAGCATACGACGCTGAGAGCCGGTGTCTTTAGCAGATGATCTTTTCGACTCAAAAGCGGAGCGCGTTCCGCAGGCAGCAACAGTCGCAGAAACAAAAACAGGCGTGATAACAACAAGGAACTGCAAAGCAGACGACATCAGTACCCCGAAAAAAAAACAGTCAAAATATCCCGACAAACCATTTTCTAATCAATTATGTGTCCATTCAATATGTTTTATCAGTAAGGATGATAAAATAATGCATTGGCAACTGATATCAGAAAAGCTCGCGCCGCTTTTGAGTCGAAAAGATAGTCTGCTAAAGACGTCGGCTCTCGGCGCCGTATGCTCGTTCGTTGGCGCAGCTGGCATCACGACCAATCGCGCCATCTTGTCTCACGTGCGAAAAGGCGCTGTATTGTTTAAAGACCTTTGGCTTCGCCGCATCTCCATAGGAGCTCAGCCTTTTTCTTTCTTTACTTTTTCCTCAGGTAAGTTCGCTCTTTGCAAAGTTTACAAAAAAAATGCATCATCTGTGGGCAACGCTGCACAAAGTCATAGCGCGATAGGTTAAGAAACCAAATTTTGCGGTCAATTTATAGAGCCTGGCCACTCCTTGATACACCCAGTACTATGACATAACATTGTGATGCCACAAGACCTGGCATGGTCTTAGGCATGTTGTCATGTGGTCAAGTGACTGCACAACCCATAGAGGCACCAACTACATGAGCCATAGTGGTGCCTCGCTGAATTCAGCAGGCTGTTAACTCACTAAATGTAGTCGACGACTGCACAATATGGCAACCATGACAAAAATGTGACTCAAATCCCTACTTTGTTTTCATTAAAATGCATTCTGCAATGAAACACACCAATGGGAATCCAACCCAGCTGCTAAGGAACAGGAAAGGGAGTGGAGAGAAGGAGGTCAACGGTACAGATCGACAGGTAAAGGTAACATGATCAGCAGAGAGGAGATTCAGAGCGACTATGAGCGACTATGTAGGTCTTAGTCACAGTCACATCTAGCTGTCTTTGGAGATGTACCTTTATGGCCACCAACACACCTTTCAGTTCCACTGGCTTATATATGCAGTTGCCTGTTTGAAGACTGACTCCCTTACCCTTTACATTAACTCTCAGTAAAAGAGTCAAAAAGAAATCCCCCAGAGAGCCCCAGGCTGGTAGCCAGTATTTGCTAAAGGTCTTAGCAAAATGTCAGCTGTGAGCCTAGTCTCCCCAAGAGTTTCTTGTCAAGGGTTTTTCCTGCCAGCTTCCGCTACCTTCATGTTTTGATTTTCTATTAATAAACCATGGGTTCCCAGGAACCCAGGGGTTTCCCAGTGTGCCCTCCAGGATTTCCCAACACAGAAATTATCTCACTGTCATTACCCCAGTAATTTCCCGGTTTAAGCAGCGCTGGACCGTGCATTGAAGCACAGCTAAACACACCCTAGCACATTCCTGATTGTTATTGAAGTCTGGAGGCCTTCGTACTGCTTAGATTTAACATTGCCAGCCATCATACAAGGCGGATAGATGTTCCAATAGATTGAAAAGTTTGAAAACCCATGCAGCAAAGAATGGAAATGAGAGCATGATAAGTCTGGACGCATCAAAAATAATTTAAACAGTTTCTGAAGGATGAAAGCTTGACGGACAATCTCTTTAGGGGTTGGCTGAAAAGTAGGGTACATGTGTTGTTTGTCTGACAACTAGAACAAAAGCCTGTTTACCCATATTTAATGCAACTATTTTATGAATAAAGACAGTAGATCACCTTTCACACATTGTACACCCAATCAATGCACTTTACCAAAGGAAACGAGCAAATAAGGGAACATTGCAAACACTTGAACTCAAAAGAGTCCTGTAATGGGTTACTGAGTGTGTGACGCATTCTGAATAAGAGCCAAATCATGATCTGTGCCTCATTCTTCACAGGACCCCTGCCATTAACCAGAATGTTTGGTAGTCTGCATACATACAGGTATGGACAAGCAGACCTGCAGGTGCATTTCATAAGATTGTACTAGATACAAGTCTACATACCGTATAAAGTGGTCCAAGTCACCAGGCTCGATCTAAAATAGACCGTAAAAATCAACGCCTGCACGGAGCGATCTAAACTTTTCGTCAAAGGTGTATTCACAGGTCGGTTTTTTCTTGTGAAAATTACAAAGCGTTGCTCTCTTTCTGTAAAAAGTAAGGCCAAGATACTTGCCAGGGTCTACGGCGGGCAGCAACGCAGACGACAGGGGCCCAGTAGCAGGTAGTGTTTGGCATTCATTTTGATAGCTGGCAATACCTCCTTATCGTGACGGCTCGCGACAACCGTGGTTTATGAAAATGAACATAATCTTTTTGAAATGTACCTTCGGTTAAAAAATAAATACGAACAATAAAAGCAAGACTTAAAGTAAAAAAAATTTGTCTACATAACGGCGGCGCTTTTGCTGCGAACGG
Organism: Ixodes scapularis; assembly: GCF_016920785.2. Classification (NCBI taxonomy): domain Eukaryota; kingdom Metazoa; phylum Arthropoda; class Arachnida; order Ixodida; family Ixodidae; genus Ixodes; species Ixodes scapularis. Next base: position 99,423,328 of record NW_024609835.1, on the reverse strand, counting down.
ATTTCGTCTGCGTGTCGTTTGCAATCTTTCGCTGGTCGGCTGCCCCTTCAGACGCTGCTCCCGACGCCACCTATGAATACGAACGGCAAACACATCCCGCTACTAGACTTGGTTGTCTGGGTCACCGCCCGCCGTAGACCCTGGCAAGTTTCTTGGCCCTATTCTTTTACTAAAAGAGAACTACGCTTTGTAGTTTTACGAGAAAAAACTGACCTGTGAAATACACCTTTGACAAAAAGTTCAGATGGCTACGTGCAGGCGTCGATTTTTACGGTCCATTTTAGATCGAGCCTGGTGACTTGAACCACCCTATATAGACAGAACTGATTGAAACGCATAATTTACTTCACAAGCACATTTTTTTTTCAAACTTTTGCAAGAATATGATTTGTGATTGACACAGCAATTCACACATATTCCCCTGCTATGAAAACTTTCCAGATTCGACGTTTCAGACAGCGAGTGTCGGCCTACCTGGAGTAAGAGAGCCCATAATCCCACTTCTCCTTATACATGTCACGCTGTCCTTGGCTGCATTCATTCTGGTCTTCAGCTGGGCAGCACATAGGGGCCATTTAGGCTTCGAGTCTCCTTTGGGCAGGTTGTGCTCTTTGAAGCACTGCAATGAATTAGTCATTCTTTGAAAAGAGTAGCTGTTATCCTTTCAAAACAAGGCTATTCCAATGTTCTAAAGCTTGCACTAATAGAGCCATGCTTTCATGGCCGCACTTTCGATAGTGCAGCACATGCTCTGTAAAAGGAGTGTACGGTGTTGCCACTGTATGCAGCAGATGTTCACCTTTAGCTATCATCTGCTAGCGCGAGCTAGCGGTGAAAACAATTGATGGTAGACAATTTTATTCAAAATATTTGCAAAAAAAGAAAACACGCACACTTGCAAGTATTACTCACCTTTTCCACAATGATGTCAATACTGGTCTCATTGTTGAGCAAAAAAATTGGGAAGTCCCAACGCATAAAAAACATGTCGGTAGCTGGGTTAAAAGGGTTCCACATAGCTTTCTTGCAGCTAGAGTACTCCTTGTCTTCTGCATATAAATCTGCAAGAAAACGAAATAAAAGCTTAAGCATAATATTGACATGTATGCATGGAGAGTAAATGCAATTACAGAAGCGAGGCACACACTACCAGGAAACAGAGCAACCCTGTCACATGCAATGCATTCCAGTTCGATATTTTGATAATTTCACATGTTTTCACTTTCACATGTTTTCACGATTTCGATAAACACGTGCATAAATGGTGTTATCTTTCTTGTTATGCCAAGGCATGTCTTGAAACGGTTTTAGTTTCATTTCTCTAACGCTTGTTGTTTGAATGCAGATACTGGTTTTTGTGTTTGATGTCAGTGCAGTGTGTATCACATGCGAGACCAACATGGTTGCCAGTGGGCAAAAGCAAGATGAAGCATTATTAAGGAGTTTTAGATTAGCATACGTAAGAGCTTTGCGTATGCAAGGAATGGCGGCAGCATTGCCAATTGTTAAGGGGAGACACCCCCTGGGAGGGTCAACTTTTGAACCCTTGGATTAAAATTAATGAAATTAACACTGCAGGCTGGTGGTCATGCCAGAGGGTACATAACAAAATTTCAGGTCTGTCGGTTAAGTGGGAAGCAAATTAGGGCAGCTTCTATCAGCAACACGCCTACATTGTTTAGTTAACCTATCGTTCGAAAACTATCACAATATTCAAGATTTTTATTCGCTAGATGTGTAGCAAAATGCCTAGGAGGTGCGGCTATGGAACGTTTTTTGTAAAAAGTCATTTATTGCTATCAATTTTCTCTTCTGCAAAATTGGTTAACTTTTTGGTCTTCTGTATCTTCGAAAAATGTCAACATTTTTATAAAAGACATCCGTAAAGTGACAAAAACATTCCAGAGCCGCATTCCTTATAAAATTTCAGTCAGAAAAAGTGAAGAACAAGCCTTCCCTGGTATTGCCATTATCAAACGATAGGTTGACTAAAATGGAATTTATACCAAAAAGTGAACGGAGAAAAACGCGTTCAAAGTGCTCCAAACCCTACCGTTTCTTTAGCTTCGATGGACAGAAAAGAATTTATAAGAAATTAACTATGCAGTCTAAACTAGTGAAACTTTCTGGGAATACTCTCTGGATGTTGGTGGATGTAAATATGTAATTTTTTAAAATCAGCATTTTTTGCAGAATATTTTTTTCCTGGTAGTGTCTGCATTTTGCGGGCACTATTTTTTTTGCAAACTGCGCACACACACAAAGATTCTTTGTGTTCCTCCAAGAAGGATTCGTGATACGCGAGTTGGCTAAAACCAAGGCCAAGACAAGCCTAGTTTGAAAATGGCAGCTCAAAGGACCGTGGATCCGGCCACCTTGGCGACAGTTGGGAGCCCGACGCCAGCGGCATCCTCGCAGCTACAATTTTTTAAGTAAAAAACAACATTGCATTTCTATGGGACGTGCCTGCCACAAACGGTTTGGAGGACCCAGCAAGTTGAGCAACAATCGCTGGCAACTTGCTGCTTGCGACGTGCAAACACTTCTTCGCTAAGGTTGTCAGTGCACGGGACTTCTCTTGCAGAGTCAACTCGAGCGGACACGACCGGTCCCATCGTATTTTCATATTTAAACAAGTTTAAAATGTTACCCACTCGCAGCAAAAACTTTTTTTCTCTCAAGTTACAACATTCTGTGTGCAAAATAAAAATTGGCACTGTATCTTGGCGACGACGCACGCGCGAGATGCTTGGGTTTTTGCGTTGTAGCGAAGAGACGCTATTTTAAAACTCTTTTGCCGAACATGCGCTAACGTAACGTGCTAAAGTTGCAGACCTTATTCTAAAACTCTATATTACTATTATTATTAAAGGTGTTTGAGATTAAAAAAAAATTGTTCAGCAATCAGGAAACCAGCGTGAGCACCCGGAGGCTCAAGAAACGCGATCTGCAAGATCCGCCACTCACAAGTGTTCAGAATCATTAGAAGTTCCATACCTTGGTTGTAATTGTGTTGAGCCTATTGTTAGTTTGTGCAGAGCTATACTCTTGTCTATACAGGGTGTTTGCGCTACTTCCGGTTCTCCTTTATTTTCATTGTGGTTGGGTGGGTGAGCAGTGACTCTTGGTTCACTAGCAAGCAACTGCGAGAGAGCTACGCTCTATACATGCCCCAGTCTTGTGCTTTTAAGTTGTCAACATGCACCGGCACAAACAAAGTATCACAAGTGAAGTTCTTTTGATTATCTCAAGACAAGGGACGCCACTGATGCTAAAGAGCTTTGGTGATCGCAGCTAAGCAGACGGTGCTCACATACTTTGATATGCTGCCAACAGATGGCGCAACGTGACAAACGTGAGGATGATGTGCCAGCAGCGCCTCAGCTAACCATCTCCATATAATGATAGGTGCCAACTGGACCATTACGGAACATATAAATGCAAGCTTACACGGTGGTCTGGGAAGAAACCTTGAATACCAAAGCAAGCTAGACAAAACATTAGAAGATTGGACACTACAGAGACTCGCGTCGTTCTAAAGAAAGCGTAACAAAAACTTTCGGAAGATTGTCTGCTAAACTTAAGACCCAACTCGGCGAACCCTGCGGGGAAGCTCGGCGCGTCGGCGCCTGGGGAGCTAGATGCCCATTACCGATGCCTTGTCGTTCACAAAGTAGTTGATTTAAGCATTTGTACGTAAGTAGTTTAAAGGAATCATGAAATGATTTTCCAGCTTTTTCCAAATGAAGACCTAATTAATCCTCAATGTTCATGAAACCTGGAGCAGGAATCCGTTTTCGTTTTATGAAAAAGATGAAGACTCGTGTCTGCTTTCCTCCTCGACCCCCAACCGGGCTCTGCCACCAACGTGAAATCATGTGGCTGTGACTAAAAGTGTGCGCCTCTACCAGAAAAGTTAAGTTCTCCCAGCCAAACGAGGAAGCCGCATCAGTCAAGCATCGCGCTGCATCGAAACAATGTTTTTGTGTTGAAGTTTCAATGCACGAACGTCGAAATGACATCAGCTGTTGAGGTTTCCATGACCGCCGATTGCTTCATAAGACTCAGTCTGTGACGCTAGTACGTTCAACGCCATGGCTATGGATATGACGCAGCTGAGTGAAGTGCAGCTTAAATTTTTCGATATGGTGAAAGTATGGTCCTTGTTCCATACGCCAGGACGCCCACGCGACAAAACAAGAACTCATCCGACAAAGGCCGCAGCAGTTTGGTGCCGGAACCGGCCGTGGAGGAGTGGTGATTACTCGCTACAGAATCGTAGGTTCACACTTCGATTGCGAACACAAAATGCTAGAAACAAAGTAACATATATTTCTAATGATATTCCTCGTGGAGAAACCTAAGGCGAAACCTCTCATGCACTTCCTCATGCTGCGACTTGTGCAACCGGATATTGAACTTGGTCATTTCCGTCAAGGGTATTCATTTACAATTTCAATGTTTGCGAGCACGGTTCGGGTTCAATAAAGCTTGGGTATGGGCTAATTGGTTTTTCATTATTTTTTGTTCTGCGTTCTAAAGTTTACAATATGGGATAAAGTTTACAATCTAAGAGTGTGTGAGTGTCGTCCTACTTTGTCCCAGAATCTAAACTTTAGCAGCACAGAACAAAAAATAATGGTTTGAGTGACACACTAATCGTATCCGATACAGAAGCTAAATCCAACTGACGTGCTCAGAAAAAAGAAAAAAAGACTGACACTGCGGATGTTGCGGTTACTTTGCAAGGTGGTGCAAGCTACTGCCCATTACAGAAAGCTTCTCCACAATTCATTTATTAATCCACCCATTCATGCACTCAGATTCGTTGCGAGCGTTGTAGGGAGAGAGTGTAAGATAGAGTTCGCTTTTATCTGCCAAACTTGCATGCCAAAAATTCAAACTTAGCCTTCCTATTGTCTCATGCTAGTTTTCCTTTGATCCCATAAACAATGTACAGTGAGTAAAATTCTGTCTAAAATCGTTTCGTGGTCCCTTTAACGTAGGCAGGTAGTCATAAAGATTCACCCACGACACCTTCGGCAGATGTGTCATTTCCTTGATTAACAAGTGCTATTTCTTTTCACCCAAGAGATCAGAAAGGCATGTCGGTCCCGTATAAGTAAATTTCAGGAAGTACCGCAGTTAGTCCTCGGCGGTGGAATTTTTATGCACACCTCACTGCAGGTCTTCAAGAACAAGCAAAACATTAACCAACCGGAATCAGCAACCGAACCCTGGGAAGTTCGGTCATGTTTACCTCCACACACCCTGTACAGCAGTTACAAGCTAAAGGCAGCATTTTCTAAATCTATTCTTGTCAGTCAACATTGGACATGCACATGGGTATAAAGGCCCGTTCACACTCTTGCGACCGAGTACGACCGAGAAAGACCAGACCGGTTTTTAAGCCTCTTGCGATCTCTTAGGACCAGCTCCGCTGCATCGCATCCGGTCTTAAGAAGTCGCAAAAGGCTTAAAAACCGGTATGGTCTTTCTCGGTCGCAAGAGTGTGAACGGCGCTTAAGGCTCTGAAATGCATGTCAGCATCATGGGCCTTTAAACTATAAGTGCTAACCTTCTTAAAGTTAAGGCCCGTTCACACTCTTGCGACCGAGTATGACTGAGAGGGACGAGATCTCTTACAACTTCTTAAATGTTTCTAGAATGAGGGAACACACTGACATTGTGGCGCCATCTATGCGGGGACCCTAGAACTGCATTTCACAAAAGCGAAGGTTTTGCGGGATTTCCGAGGTCAAGTGTGCGTAATACCCATAGAAAGGCTCGTTTATAACATTGACAAAAGTTTTTCGAGCCAAAAAAGAAAGGATATTGCGCGAGAAATAAAAACAAATATGCCGGACCGTCGAGTTTACACTGCTTCCCAATAGATGGCGCCAGTGTGTTCTCTGGTTTAAGAAGTTTTAAGGAACCCAGGTTTAAGAGGTCGCAAGCAGTCGCAAGAGTGTGAACGGGCCTTTAGGTATATGTGTCTCCTCACTTCCTCTGGCAGTATCACAGAGCTCTACAATCATTCTGTTTTCATCACGACAGCCTCCACCAATCACAAAATACTCCTGCAACATATGCAATGACATGGAGATGCAAACATCTATACTAGACTGTTATCTGCTCAACTAAGGAGAAAAAGGGCTGTTAAGATTGTAGTCCTGCTGGCCAGTCAGAATGAATGCCGAAATATCTCACCCGAAGTAGATGCCAACATTTCTCCCATAAGTGAAGCTACACAAACCGGGATGCCCAACACTAAACTCACCAAAATTCTGATTAGGGCAGGTCTGATCGGGTGAGAAGCCGCTAGATGGAAGAGCGTTGTCGCGCCTCAAAACAATTACTCCTGTCACCCGTTTAGAATCTTGCAAGATTGACATGTTGCCCCTGCAAGAGACCATTTGCATGACCATCACTGTATAACAACTTCAATAAAGACAATCAGAACAATTAAATCATTATTATCATGTAGAACAGCTTCAAAAAACTGGGAACACACGATCCACACAAACAGATGCACCATTCTACAAAGCTTGTAATGCCAGACTCTGGTGGGAAACCTCTGACAACTCTTTATGGCAGACACTCGGAAGATCTATTCACATGGTCAGCACACACTATTCAGGTTGCATATTTCTGGCAAATGCCCATCTTTTATTGATCCAAGCTCTATAACCAGGCCAGGGGATAACCTGACAATCTACTGTTGCCACATACAAATAAGAAAAGGAAGATCCCTGAATAAAATAATGCAGCAGCTCGATCGAGCCAGCCAGATACCTTAATTACCGTAATATGCCGAGAGATGGTCCACTTCAAATCGATAGCGAACTGGGTGAAAATAAGGGGAGAACTAACTTCCAAAAATTTGTGCGGAGCGCAAGTTCGTCTGCTTCTTTTGCAGGGGCTCTGGTGACGTCACAACGCCGAGCTCCGATTGGTTCTGATTGAAGGATTGTGGGCAAACCTCAAGGCAGCTTGCTTTGAGGTCTGCCCACTACCCTCCAATCAGAGCCAATCAGAGCTCGGTGTTGTTTTGACGTCACCGCAACTCCTGCGCAACAAGCAGATGGCTTGCTCTCTGCATAAAGAATAATGTAGACAGATCAGGAATGCAATCTTCTAAGGAATGTAAAAGAAGCCAGCTTCTTCATGGTCTATTCATGCAACTCGTCTTGCAAGCTATCGGACGTAAAAGTTGCGCTTACAGACGCAAACTGATTTTTCGGCCCTCTTGGCGGGATTATCATTCAAACCACAGAATAAATGTGTAACATCAACTGAAATTTCTGCCACTACTCGCTCAACTTGTTACTCTATTTCTTTAAACTTTGTTTGTTCTGCGTCCAAAAGGTGAACGCCGAGAACCCAGTCACCACCGTTTTGCCTTTCTGTTGTAGCCTCGATACCACATCCCACATTCTATGCCAGACTGAGGCTATAGTCAGAGTTTTGGTTCCATTATAGCCTTTATGGCTGCCAATCGTCCCCACAAGGACCATGGCACGGCTGCTGCTCTTTTCATGTTCTCTGGATGCGAGTGCTTTCTGCTGATAGGCCTAAAGCAAAGAGATCTTAGTCAACCGAACGTTGCCTTGAAGCGGTTCCAAATGGTGGCAGCAAAGGCCACGAGAAATGTGCCAAATATATCAAGATGGCAGAGGTGAGAAAGGTTGGCCCGTTACTACAAAGGTCACCTCGGCGTTGTGGCTTTTGGGAGTGTGGCATCGTTTGGTGTTCTTGCACAAACAGAAAACCATGGCGAAAATTGTGGTGGCCTATCTTTCCAAGGTGGACGTATCTTAGGATATCACGGCAATAGGAGTAGGTTAGATTGCCCCATTTGGTGCTTCATGTTTGTGATATGAAGGTCAATTGTCTCGTCATCAGCATGTCTGTTGCAATTCGAGCCGCCAGCAAGCCTTTGTCGAAAGTCAGCATGTTTAAATATAATGTTAGAGCTTAGACATGGAGACTGGGAGCCAATAAAGGTTTTAAAAAGGGCATTTAATGCCCAGCAAAAAGAATGGTGTGCCATGCGAGCGATGGCTCGTGCTTGGGGTTAGTCATCTTCTTCTGCAACGACGCTAACACTTGGCCATCTTAAAATTCAAGTGTCCTCACTTCATGTTTCTTTAATGTCAACATCACATGTTTTGAGTCGTTTCAGCTTGTTGATGAGAGCTGTCAAGGTGTAGAAACGTTGAGTCCGCTGGGGGCCAAATATACACCAACTCATGTTTACAAACAAACCGGAGCGCCCGGAGCGCCCCTAGCGGACGCCACCGGCGCCGCGCATGCGCGATGGGGGTGTGGGTAAAAAGCTCGCCGTCGCCCATAAACAAACCATTGAAATGCGGTGTTGTCAGCGGCGGTGTGAGTCCCCCTGCACTTTTTTGCGTTCGAATTGTTGGTTCTACGTCTTCCTGGCGATGTCTGACTATCTTGAGCGGCGTCAGCGAAATTACCAAGGCTCGTTACACCGCAAAACTTTGCGTGAATAATGTGACATGCGGCGATTCATTCCACGTTGACGCCGCAGATTGTACGCTAAAGCCTGATTCGCATGATGAGATTTCGCTCGGAATTTTCAGTCGCGACGGCGCTCGGGCTGCAAAAGCGTGAACCGTAGCTGAGATGGTCGACGACGATACCGAAAATCGCAAGCAGAATCGGACCAACTGAATTAGGCATAACAACAAGTCGGTGTTGGTCACTGGTAACAATGACCAACATCTCCTTGTATCTACTGTTTACATCGAGCCTGCTTACCAACCTTCAAATGTAAGTCTTTTGAGGCCTGCACTCACTTCTTATCGCAAGTACCGGGCCAACATTTGGTCTACGGACCGGCGTCGTCTAAGAGAGCAGACGACAAGCAGAAACTTTTGAAAGAGCAGACGACAATTCGAACAATCAGGCGGTCGTTTGAACTTGAAGACGCACTGAACGCAGTCCACAGGTGGTCCGCACAACTTGACAGTTTTCTGGCGTTCATGTTGAAACAAAACAAATAAACCTGACGACCACAAGTATCCGTGAATCCAACCCAAAGTGCTTCCCGTCCAAGCAATCGTTGTCCGACGGCGTCTGCTTTTCCCTTTTCACGGCACATATCCAGATTCTCGGACGAACCGAGCACGTGAAAACTGATTTTCAAACCTTTCTCGACACTTTTGGTACGGCCCCAGTCGCGGCGTTTTGACGAGAAGGCAGGTTTTCATCTGGTTCCTTTCAAAACAATGCAGGAATACACGTCTGGCATGGGGACTTCTGCCCACAGCCCCAGACCGGAAGTGCGACCGACGCGCCACCACCGCGCCATGACGTCACAGAGATGAGTTCGTGTATATCCTCGATGCAATAGGTGTCATTAGAAAGTCGCTTTGTGACTACATAGAGTTCTTCGTACTTTTCATGCAACTTGTGCGACCCTCCCTTTGAGGTCGGTACTCACTGAACCACAACTAGGGATGTCGCCTGGCTGAAACACGGGCGTTTGACGTCGCTCTTGGCTGTAGTGGCGTTTTTTCAATTCTTGATTGAGGCGGATGGCTTTAATAGCGGCCCCCCTTCGACTTGAGACGTCTTCTTTCGTTTTGTTGGAAACATCACGCAAAGCTTCGTTGAGATAATTTGCCCTCATGCTTCTTGACTCGTAGCTGAGCAGTCTGAACAATGTGCTTTCAATTGCCTTGTGATACGTGTTGTTCAGGGTCCATAACTTCATCGCAGTTGTTCCCAGTCTTGTCTCTCGTTAGAGTGGCAATTGCTAGTGTGATCATCCTATCAGAAAGTTTGACTTGGCCATTAGCTCGCAGTGTGGCCCTTTGAAGTCAAGATGTGAGTAATGTCACACTCATTACAGCACTTTTTAAATATTGAGCTTGTGTAAGCCACCCCTCTGTCTGTGATTACTCAAATCGGTAGTCCCAAAAAGTCCAACGATGTGTGGCAGAAATCGTATGGTCACTTGGGCTGCTGTGTTCCGAACAGGAGTGAGTATCATAAACTTGGTGAACTCGTCCACGGCAACAATAAGGTATGCGTTCCTGCATCTTAATCTAGGAACCGGTCCCAAGTGATCGAGATGAAGAGTATAAAACCGAACACCGATCTTGTCGATGGGATGCAGCATGCCTGATTTCCTGGGTTTTGCGTCCATTGCTAACTCTGCAGAGTCCAGAGGTTTCTGGGCACTAGTGCAGCCCAACATTGTCAGAGGATTGTTAGCATATCTGTTCTGAAAATGCGTCTTAGCATCGGGCAACGGCAGCTCACCGTCAGGGTGACAGTTTCAATACTCTCGGGTTGCGGACCGCTTTCGTTGCTCACTTATTCCTCTTCGTAACCTTCGTTCACCTTCATTCACCACAAAGGTCGCGTTGGATGCAGGTCTGTCGTACTCAGAGTTATCAAGATCCATGAAGACAATGACAGCACTGTCCGGACGCAGCTGAAGGGCTCGAGAGCAGCCCGAATCTAAGCACCTGCTGCCGTTCTCAACGGCTTTGTGCGCACTCTGAAGAGCTCAGTCTTCCTTCCAGTCCATTGGAGCGCTGCCGCCTAAATTCTCGAGCACGACTGCCTCCCGACCGCTGAGCACAGCAACCACCCCGTGTTTACTGCCACCGAGGCAGTTACCATTGGGCAGCAACTTTGTCAAGCCACGCCTATCCTCCTCTCGCTTTCAGCCTCCGTCCCCTTCGTCTGCAGGGCACAGAAAATGAGCAACCACAGCACCAGAAAAGAGCATTTTCTCATTTTCCGCGGCCTCATTGTTCCCATGCGACTCCCAAGGCATCGTCGTCTCTTTGGCGCCTTCCTTGGGCGTCGACTCCAACTTGACCCTCGGTAGTTTCAGGCCGCCTCCTCTAGAAACTGGCCTGGAATCACAGTAGACGATGCCCCAGACATTGCCATCACTAACCTGCGATCCTTCCACGCTGTCACCGCCGCCCCCAACAGGAGCAGCGTCCAGGGACCATGGCAGAGTGTGGGCCCTCATCAGGACAATCTCCTGGCGATGTTGGACCTCAGGGGGTTCGCTCAACTCGACAGTACAGAAGACCACTGGGACAGTTCTTCCTTAATGATGTCCTTCGCCGCCGATCATGTTGCCGTACCACCGGCGCCAAACATTCGTCACCTCAACGGAAGGACGACACCATTCAGCGATTCCTTTCTCTTGTTCTTGTTGAACCTGGACATGTGCAGAAACGTGCTCGTCTCCATGTTCCTCACCTTCTTGCATCCGCAACTGTGCAACAACAAAGACGTGTTCAGTGGAACCGCAACAGACTCCTTGGCCCCTATCGCCAGGGAACGTGGTGGAAGATAGGAGACTTGAACGCATCAAAGTTGTTCATCTTCATCAGTAAAGCTGACTTGTTCCTCGAAAATGTGAAGCCTGCTCCTTCTTCGCATGATTGTGACATGTGGTTGCTCTGTAATGGGTTGTCCAATAAGAAGAGGAATCACTTGCGCTTTACTTAGAATGACATAGATTGGAACGCGGGCTGTCGCTTAATTCATGACAACGCTTGCTTCCGTGATTTCACATGGTAGGACTAGACTGAAACCATAGCCTCCTATTTTACATCCTTGAGACGGCCTTGTCATAGCCGATTCTCAAATCATCGGCATCCATCTTGCACAGCGTAATGCATTGGCTTCCAAGGTTGACATAAGTTCGGACAAGCTTCCCGTCTACAAGGGCATCTTGAAAATACTTCTCATTTTGTGCATTCCCTTGTTCTGTGTTTTCGATGTGTTGATTTTCGACGGTCATACTTTCTCTGCCGCATGCTTTGCAGTCAGCTGTTTTATGTCCTATTCGGTGACATTTGCTGCAGCGTTCTCGCTTCTTCAGTTTACTGCAGTTTGCAGACATATGTCCGCATTTGTCACACTTGAGACACTGGCTCACCATAAGAGTTAAATGGCAAGTTCCATTTCTGATATCTCCGGGCATTTCGATCGCTCGAAGAAACATTCTTTACCATCCTTGAAACGGATTCCACGTCGGATCGGTGGGACACCTTCTCGACGATGGCGAGTCAGTTGTCCAAACTTTGGAGGCACTCCTGCAGAGCCTCTGAAGTAGAAAACTTAACAAGGCTCAGACTCCGAACGAGCGCTTCATCGTTGATGCCTGTAATGACATAGTTCATGATCTGATCTTCTTGAAGTTAACAAAGGCATGCCAGGCTGAGTTTCTCATGAAAATTCGGTTTGATGGTTTCGTTTGGCAGATTTCACCTCGATTCTATTTCCTGGTGTCAACGCTGTAGGCTTACGACAGGTGGAAATGCCTCTTTCAGCTCCAGCTTCCATTCCACTCCCAAGCGCTGGACGCTGACGAGGCTGTCGTACCATGTTTCGGCGATTCCTTCTAACTTCGTTAGCGCAAAACATGCTGTCTGTCTCTCGTTCTACAAGTATATCGCCAATAGTTTGTCAACTTTCCATATCCAATGTTCAACTGTCTGCACCAAATTCGTCATAGGGTTGAACACTGGTACCAGCTTACCAGAATCTGGAGGTGGTCTTGAGTCATGCATGGGCTGGATTGTGGAACGAAGCAGGTCAACCATGCTCGTGACCACTCCTCACATGGTGGCTTGTACAACAGTCTGAAGTCCAGATACGTCCCCTGTCGGTCCCTACAACCCAATCTGGAGTGTTGGCGAAACACTTGCTGGGTCTGCCACCGATGTTCATTGCTCCACGGTGTCGGTGTCAGAGCGTTCTGCATCTTGTCGGTGTCGGAGCGTTCCGAATCTTGAGCTGCCACGCCACAAGGACTTGCGGTTGCATCATTGCTACCGCCTAAGCTCGTGCTCCCTGTTCCAGTCGAGACCGTTGCTGTAAGTCAGACAGGGCCACTTGCTCCGCCACTGTCCTTCCTCATTCGCTTCAGCAATGTACAGGCTCTGATTGGTGCTGCTGCTGTGATAATTTGTGGCCACAGTAGTTGACTTACGGTGGGCTGTGGTCGCTGGATCAAGCTTGATCGATCTCACTTCTGATATGTTGGAGCTTAAATATAGAGAATGGGAACCGGAGAAGGTCTTAAAAGTGGCGTTTATTCTACGTCTGGCGGGTATGTCTACCCAACAAAAAGAATGGTGCGCCACACGAGTGATGGCTCGTGTTTGGGGTTAGTCGTCTTCTTTTGCGACGGCGCTCACAATAAGCAGGACGTGATCATTGACGCTACGGCTGGGTCGACCTTAACGCTCTTGATCACGGATTGATGTTCACCCGTTTTTAAATCCACTTGCAGACTGTTCTCTCGGTAGTGCAAATATCCCTATACTATTGCAGCATTCATGTTTAAATTTCATGAGGTTTCACATTCTCCAACCAGAAACATTTAATGACTCTTCAGTGCTCTTCAATGGTGTAAACAGGATACGTCATCACCACTTCGAATATGCTTCCCTTCCTATTAAGAAAACCGTGCCGCAGGCGTAACTTTAAATTTCCCAGGCATGCCTCTAGTGACTTTTTTCTAAGGAATACAGTCTATTTGCTGCTACTTTTTTAAACACCCTCATACTTTTAGCAAAATTGCATCTTCTTCAGGTTTAATTTCATGCAATGCAAGCGTAAAAGTCACATGCCTATACTGCGTGGCAATCCAACCAGATAAGGGGATGCTCAGGAGAAGGACTGAAGGTCTGTTCGCACAGTGTACCCTTTCGGCGAATCTAGTGTCACGAAACTATGTTTTGAGAAACAGATGTGCTATTTGAACGAGATGGCAAAAAGACGTGCACATCTGAAAAAGGATGCGCACACTCATTGCCATTGGAGCAAGGTGTTGCTGAAACTTCATTGAGGTTTGTCAATCCCCTGAAGGAGAAACAGGGACACAGCCAATGGCCACTTGATAATGCTGTGACGTCTGATCTTTGAAGCAGAGCTAGCATTTAAGGAGCCCGATTCTTGGCTGACCTCGTTACTGAGCCAAAGCCAAAAAAAAACAAAAAAACTTGGCGGTGAGCGACGAAAGGAGATGCGGTGTTTACGGGCAATATGGGTTGACAGCGCGGTGTAGAATCCTATGCAGTTGTGACGAGTGCAATCACTGCATATAAACGTGATGACCAAGGATAACAGATCTTTTAGGGGGTGCAAAAATTTCAGAAATACTTCGAGATCATTTGCCTCTTATCCAACATTTGAGGTCTTTCTCCGGTTTGGCAGGCCAAGTAAGCCAAGTAAGCCAAATCAGTTTATGGAGCAATATTAATAAAGAAGACCGTCTCTTCACATTGTGCATACTTCATATCATTTGCTGCACAATGCTTGATACTCCCAGTGTAGATGACAGGGTTTGGAGAAATTCTCTTTAGTCAATATGTCACAGTTTTAGTGTAAACAAACTCGATCAGTGAATCGGCCAACTGTGCAAAATCTGTTTCGTGAAACTATTGCACGGTGAAAACATTTAGCGTGCGATTAAACCTTAAGTGCTGAAGTCATGAGCAACATAGTGACTAAATATTTTTCCAAAGAGTGAGTGTTTGCGCACTGACAACTAGGAGTACAATTCGTAGTGCACCTGGCACTTTCGAGAAAACAAACACACTTTCATTGTAGAAACAACCCTTAAAAAATACGGAAGTCTCCCGACAAGAGTTTGTTTCCTACTCACATGTTAAAAAACTCGACTGGCAGAACAGCAACATATCGGGTGCCATCTGGGTTTCCTACGATGGTCTGTATGTCTGCTTCAGTTGACACTAGATGAACCACACCCACATTGCCCGTCCTGTCAGCTGGAAAGTAAATTCGCAGAAACACGGCAATGAGAGACCGCGCGTTGTAGAAGTGTCAGCACGACATGTATCCCTTTAACAGCATGTCAGAGAAGCAGTCTCAAACGTTTTAAAAGAAGGGAAGGGAATATACATATGAAAAAACATGCGCTACACAAAACACGCAAGAACGCGCTCTTGCGTGTTTCAGATTGTAGTTGTTAAAGATTACAGGAAACGAGAAGCAGTTGAGATGCGAAATCGAATGTCAACCGGCGTCAACTCCAACGGGCAAGCACTCTAGACATCTAAATCCAATCTATTTTAAGATTTAAAAAAAATGTATGTATATATATATATCCTTACATGAACATCCGATCTCGTGGGTGCCGTTCAATCTTCGGAAGCAGAAGTGATCGGCTTGAAGAGTTTGATAAATTTTTAAACTCGTTCGATCGGCCGCAGCTTGGTTGCAGACACCTGCAGGAAAAAGCCAAAGCGCACGAACTTCAATGATTAGTGCCATGTACTACTTCACATTATCAAGTTATCTACGAAATACTCCTAGTGCGAGCTCTTATTCCTTGGAAAATTAAATAAGTTCATAAAGAAAAAGACAAGAAAACCGCACCAAAGATGACAATGACTCATGCTGTAAAAAGGCGAACTGTCAGGCCCATTATTAAGACAAATATATCGCGGATATTGGTACTTTTAGCATTTATGGGTTCTCGGGTCAAAACCCCGGTTTTCTATCAAATTAAAGTACAAATAAAAAGAACTCACCGGCAAGGATAAGGTGTATTAGAAAGAAATTATGTATTCGCTTCCGATAAGACAGCGCCATATTTGGCAACTGCGCCTCCTTGTGTTCGTAGATGTGTACTACGTGTAAAAGAAAAAGAAGAAATATATTCACTGATCTGTGATAACGTTACATGTAACTAAAGTGTAACCAACGAGGTTGCATGTAACAAAGACCCACAAATTAGTTTTCATATAGTACAGATGCTTTATGTTCACATTATTCGCGATGGATGGATGAATAGATGGATGAATACCAGGCTCTGATGAATACGGCTGAGCCCTTTGGATCGGGCGGTAGCTTACGCCACCTAGCCATTTTGTTTTACCATTTAAGCTTAGAATATTTAAAGGGTGCGACTCCAGCAAAACGGACGCCGCCAAGCGGGAAAACCGGGAACCAGCCGGTCCAGGTCGCTCCGCGCCCCTCCAGCCCCAACGTTTACGCGAAGCCTCAGTAGATTGTTTTCTTCTATTACGTGTTTGAAAGCCCGTTTACTCCACAGCACACGGTCGCGTGCTTTCGATTTCTTGGAGCTAGGAATCACGGAAAACTTTTTGATTTCTTGTCTGTCTCGAATCACATTCAAAGTGACGACTGCTTGGTAACTGATACTGGAGGGGACATCAATGTTGCAGTCAAGTGAATGGGAAGGTTCGATAGTTTTGCACGCGCCCAGGGACCTCAATTTATTTGTGGTCCCCGGGGTTCGAAGCCTCCGCCATGTCGACGCCTACGAAGGCACAGTGTTTCTCTTTTAAAGGGACACTGACAGGGTATTTATGCTCGCCGAGGTTTTTAGTTGTACGTGACATATGAGAGCTCAACTACCCAGAACAGAATTTGCGGCTCGAAATTCGGTTTCTTTCCGCCCGAAAACCGCCGATCAAGAATTGTCCGGTTCGAGTCTCGCTCACTCTCTTTTTCCCGGTCACGGGCCGTTTTCTAAGGTATCGATGCGACCACCAAATTTAATCAAAGTCGTGGGTCACTGAAGGCACACACTCAATGTTAAAAATAGAAAAAAATATGAAACCCATTTTTTGTGGCTTCTAAAAAGCTGTAAATACGTTGATTGAAAAAAAAGTTCCACAGACAACCGGAAGCATTCTGTGCGTTCGTCGTTTCGCGTATCGTGGGACTCGCGGGGACGGCGATGGCAGCGGACGACGGGCGTGGGACCTCTGTTTCAGAACTGTCGTTCGCGGTACCGGAGAATTCTGTCTACCGTTAAAAGAGAAATTTGGGACTGATCAAAAGAATTGGTATTCATCCCGTACGACACGCCCGGCCACCAAGCCGATTTGCACGAAGACGTCGCCGAGCCGCCGCTCCCTTCTCGTGGCTGAAGACAACGCTCGCGCAAACGTCAAGCACGACGTGTCTACTTCGAGTTGAATATGCACGCGTACGATTTCTTTACTAGGTGCGAATGTCCCCAAAGCGTGGTGCTTCCCGACTTCGACCCGGGAGTGCTTTTGCTAGAGAAAAATCGACAGCAAACTTTTCCAACTTACAGTTTACCGGCTGAATTATTACTAAGGAAAGAGATCCACCAGAAACGAGATGGCCCAGTAGCTCGGAGAAAGAAGAAGAGGCCGTCTGGAACGGCTGCGAAATAATGAGTTCTGGTGGAAACACCGCATCGGCCTCTGGCCGAGGTATTATTGAATCGTCTAATGTCACCTCAAGTGAGTACAGGATCACCCTCCCTCGTCTGCCAACCGGAAACATCGTCCTCAATTCTGTATTTCTCCACGCCGACATGTCCTCCAGGCCTTATACGGCACCGGACTTTCGAGATGCTCTCAAGGAAGTAATAGACCTAAAAGACATAAAAGCCACCGGACAATTCCAAATGGGCCATGTATGGATGGTCACCTGCGTCAACGCTCTCGCCAAAGAAAAGCTTTGCCTTCGTGGTGAGCTGCTCGTCAAAGGCAAGAAGTGCCTGGTGATCGACCCAAACACTCGGGATCTCAAGATGAAGCTCCTGTGGCTTCCGGACCATCTCGAGGATAGACGCATTGTCGAAGCCCTGACACCATACGGCATAGTGCGTAGCATTCATCGAGAGAAGTGGCGCTGTCCGGAAATGGAGCACATGGACACCCTAAACAGGGAAGTAGACATCACCCTACATGAAGGAACGGCGACGGAGAAGATTCCTCACCTGCTACAGGTGTACGGAATACAAACGCTCGTCATCATCCCGGGAAGGCCTCCTTTGTGCCTCAGGTGCAACCGGGTCGGACACATTCGGCGGCAGTGCAGGACACCGCGCTGCTTCAAATGTGGCACTTACGGACACATCGCTGACGCTTGCGTTACGACTTACGCGACCAAGCTTCGTGGGAAAGTGTCCCGTGACGTGGAAGAACACTCGGAGCTCCTGATGGACATCTCCGAGGTCGTTGACGCTTCAGGCCACACTCCCTCTGCTGAAACCTTCACGGCACACATCAAGGATAACTCGCCTGCAACAGAGACAGCCTCTGGTGTCAAAGAAAACGACTCTGGAATCCTCCCAGAGCTAACGCCTGCGCCCTGCGACCACGGTGATGATGATGACGCCTCATCGACGGCAACGATTGTCGAGGAGGACGCACCATCAGACGCAGAAGACATCGCTGCTCCCGCCGAGGTCGTTCCAAAGGCCAGCGAGAAAGAGACTGTATCATCGAGGCCAGAGGTTGCCACAGAACTTGGCGACCAGAATGACCCTGTGCCAGTGGATGACGAGCCGTTTGTACGGGTTAGAAAGGACCGAAAACAGGTAGGCTTTAGGCCTAACCCATATTCCAAACAAAATAATCATAAACCGCTCAATAACAACCAGAGCGGTGACTTTAACTCACCTTAAAGCAGGCTCATGGGAGACCGCCCGCCCTTCCTTTACATTTTATCACCCTAAATGTAAGAGGCCTGAGGTCTAAAAGGAAGCAGCGCCAACTCTTAAGGCTCTTAAATTACGAGCATGTTGATATAGCCGCTGTACAGGAAACAAAATTATCATCAGATGAGGACATTGCAGAAGCCCTAGAACCCTTTCGAGATGACTTTGAAATCTGTGTGAGTCAGGCAGTGGGCCTTTCTGCTGGTTGTTTTTTGTTTCTGCGTAAGTCGCTTGGCTATCCGTCGGTTTCCTTATCCATTGACCAGGAAGGGCGTCTCATTTCATGCGACCTTTCTTTGAGGCAGAGTGAATGGAGGATTATTTGTGTATATGGTCATAATACTGTGAATGCAAGGCTCCTTTTCTTCAAATTTCTAGCCAATTTCTTGGACACCGACAAAGTGGTAGTGCTAATGGGAGATTTTAACTGTGTCTGTAATGCAGAAGACCGAGCACTACTTCAGACGCGTTATGACAGAAGCGCCTCGATTCTCAAAGACCTGCTTCAGGAGCACAACCTTGTTGATGTGGCATGTCGGAAAGATATGTCAATACGTTTTACCCACTTCCAAGGTGTTTCACACGCTCGTCTGGATAGGATATACGTGTCGGGCGAAGCATTCACTTCAATGGCGAGGTATAACGTCAAACCAATTTTCTTTTCCGACCACTGTATGGTTTCTGTTCGTTTTGGCGCCAAGGCTCCCCGTGTATTTCGACCTAAATGGGAACTATGGAAATTAAATGTGGGTATCCTAAAAGATGAAAAGTTTTCCAAGGAAGTTTTAACGATTCTGCAAAAATGCCTTGATAATCAAAATATGCATATTTTCGCCATATGGGATAGTTTCAAACAAGAGGTTAAAAATTCGGCAATTGAGCGTTCGACAACAGTATCTTATGAAAACAAACAAAAACGTCGCGAACTTTATAAAACTCTTTTAATGTTTCATGAATTAGAATGCATAAATCCTGGTTTGTACAGTGATGATATTAATGTCACCAGAGCCCAGCTTCAGGGATTCGAGACCGAAAAATATCGTGGAGCCGTTGTTCGTTCGCGCACAAAGAAGTTTTTGCTTGGTGAACAACCCACGAAGCGATCTCTGGATGACGAAAGAAGATATGCGTTGTCTAAAGAAATTTTAGAAATTGACCATAACGGCGTGACCCTTAAGGAACCGACACTGATTGTTAAAGCATTTTATAATCACTACTCGAATATCTTTGGCAAGGTTATTTCTACAGGCAGTCACACTGATGTTCAAAACTTGTTATCAAATATGCCTTTTCTTAACGACGACTCCAAAAAGATAGTAGAAGGCCCAATAACATTAGACGAAGTTAAAGCCGCAATCGACTCACTTAAGACCGGTAAAACACCTGGACCCGATGGTCTCAGTGGTGAATTTTATAAAAAGTTTAAAGAACAATTAAGCCCAGTGTTACTTAAAATTTTCCACGACTCTTACAATTGTAAGATGCTCCCCCCTTCCTTTTATGACTGTCACACCGTTCTAATACCTAAAACAAAAGACAACGAACTGCTAAAAAAAGTAGAGAATTACAGGCCGATTTCACTGTGCAACGTAGATTATAAGATCTTCGCTAAAGTAATTAATGAAAGACTTCAGATGGTAATCGAAGACCTTGTAGGTGAGCATCAAACCTGCGGTATACGCGGTAGATCCATTCAAACAAATATCCACGTTGCCCGCTCGGTCCTTGAATATGCATCAGATAGTAATGGTCAGGTTGCGCTAGTTCAAATCGATTTGGCCAAGGCTTTTGATCGCGTGAGTCACACATTTTTGCTTACAATCCTCCGTCACATTAATGTGGGCACCGCAGTTTGTGAAGGCGTTAACCTCTGTTATGAAAACAGCTCAACGAGATTAATAGTTAACAACATGCTATCTGATAAAATACCAATTAAATCGTCTGTTAGACAGGGCTGTCCCCTATCTCCTCTTCTTTTTGCCCTCTACCTAGAGCCCTTTTGCCTGAGCATACTTGAAAGCCAGAACATCCGGGGAATTTTGATTAAGAAGGCTGAAGTGAAGGTTCTCGCCTATGCTGACGATGTGGCTGTTTTCTGTACCGATAAGAAAAGTGTAAAAGAAGCCATGACCGTTACCGAAAAGTTTTGCAATATTACCGGTGCGTCCATGAACCCTGCGAAGTGTAACGGGTATTGGTATGGATCGTGGGCTACTATGCCTTCATCTTTTGCCGGTATAGCCTGGGACCGAGGCTCGCTTCAGTATCTAGGAGTTCCATTATCACATATCAGAAGCAGTAAATCATATTGGACATCGATGGCAACCACATTGAAAAGAAAAGCTGACGCTTGGAAAGAACGCAACATGCCCATGTTTACTAGAGCTAGTGTGTGCAACGTGTTTCTTGTGTCCAGGCTCATGTACGTGTTGCAGGTGATGCATTGTGCTCGCACGAACCTTCAAAAATTTCATCGTATATTCGCCACCTTTATTTGGCGTTCATCATGGGAACCTCTCAAGAGAGACAACCTTTTCCTTCCTCTTGAAGCAGGCGGCTTGAATCTGTGCCATTTATTTGTCCGGCAGTTAGTGTCACGTTTCTTTTTCTTTAAAAATGCTGAGCATCCTTTCCTGAGAACCTTTCTCCAGCTACGGCTGGCTAACAGTCTTAATTATTTAATTGTTTCTAGTGACGATACATTTGACAGGAAACCTTGGGGCTTCTTAAAGGAGGTTGTAGACACGTTGGGTTTTCTTAAAGCACGTTTCTCGTTAGAGTACCTATTCAATGTCACACGCAAGCAGCTATCAAGAGCGATAATCGATAGCATATTCCCTGTCCCACTTTATCGAAGCCGTTTCTTTATTGATCCTCAAAATGATGTCCTTAATAGGGTGACAAAGATGTCTGTACCGCCATCAACCAAGTCATTTTTCTTCAAACTACATACTTCAACGCTGCCGGTAAAGACTTGGCTCCAAAGCAGGGGAATATATGTTCCATGGTCTGTAAACTGCAGGTTATGTAATAAGCCCGAAACTATAGAACACTGTTTTATTTATTGCAATGACGCCTTTTTCTTCTGGGACGTGCTACAACGAACTTTAAAAAAGGATCTCGACATTACGGACCAAAATATCCGCTTTCTTCCATTTTCCAAGGATGAAGTAGTTCCATACGACTTGTTTGTACTATTAGGTCTCCACAGTCTATGGAAATGTAGAATGATTGATCGAAATGCTGAACCGCCTCGTACAACAAAATCTATTTTTGTGGAGCAAGTGGCTCAACTACGCAGTGCATATGCAGCGCAAAACGTTCAACCTGACTGGTTTCCACTTCTAGATGCATGCATAGGATTGCCAGATTTTTGAAAATTGGTTTGTTTGGGGCTTTATTAAGCTTAATAATTATTTATGTCAATCCTCTAGATCTTTACGGGTTGATATAGTTTGAGTTTTGTGTGTCTTTCTATTATCTGTTGGTTGTAGCGTGTACCAATATCAAACCAAATTGCCAAATGTAAAAGATGCCAAGTTTGATTGCGAGATGAATGTGCCTTGTATATATTATTTATTTGTGTAAATGTACGCAGTCTTGCCGAACGAATGTGTCTTTTGTTATATAACTTCCATGTAATAAAGATATAAAAGAAAAATGGCCCAGTAGCTCAGTGGGAAAGACGTCCGCTTCACACGCGGTAGGACCGGGTTCGATCCCCCGTGAATGTTGTTTTTTTTTTTTTGTTTTTTTTTCAAACATTTTTTGATGTTTACATATCTTTTTCGTTTTTTTTACAATCATCACTGAAGAAACGAACAAAAAAATAACAAACAAATGTTGTGGACGATACTTCACTGAATTAAACGGTATGGGATTTCCGTTTTGACACCTGCGAACTCAATGTAATCACTTTCCACAAAATGCAAGGAGCATATAAATCAGGTAGCGTCCGCTTTCCGAGGTGCCCGTATATGTTCTACAGGAATTGCAGCCAGCCATTGGTCCCGATCCCGTTGATCTTTCGGAAACTCTGTCGCACAATGCCACTTTTTTTCGGACGCAGGACATGTGAGCCAGCTCTTCACGCAACATCTTGGGTTTATTCTTTTCGGAGCCGATCATGGAAATTAACCACGGGCACTCACTACTCATCCCGAACTCCTCAATGTACAAAACAACTCATCTTGGAGTACAGAACAACGAGCGGAACAAACATAACTGCAAAAGAATCGCAGGGCAAGCAGTTCCCGCACGCCGCATCGCACGCCGAATGTCGCGTCGTCTGCTACCGGAGAAAAAAAAAAAAAGAAAAAAAACCGCACGGTCGGGTGTAGCCACGTGACTTCCGCCAGTCACTCTCTTCTCTCCACTTCTCCGACCTCCGTCGGGTTTCGGTTTCGGTTTCGAGCAGGTGCGTCTTTTGGCTTTATTAAAGAAATACGCTACTCTGTTGCAAAATATTAATTGGGTAGTCCTCCGACACCATAATAAAGCGCCTGGCAAAAAATAAAAAATTTTTTTTGGGGGGTGTCAGTGTCCCTTTAAGTTTGGTTGTGTTCGGTTAGCTTCAAGTTTGAGCCACCCACGCCGGTCGGTGCGTTGACTGTTCATCTTGACTGCTTTTCGCCGAAAAAGCCTCTGGACCACACTGAAGGAGTTGGGCTGATTTCGCAATTACTTGATTCAGGAAAACTTGCTCACTGCAAATGATGAATGAGGGAAATTATCTGTTTTCAAAAGGTTTTCAAAAGGAAATTATCTGTTTTCAAAAAGAACAAGTCTCGCAACGTTAGATGCTGTCACGGCATTTTGACATATCGCGCCTCCAATATTTATATTACGAGGACGTCGAAGCCAGCAGCAATATACATCTACATTGGTCAGGTTGACCGGCCAAAAAAAAAAAATGCTAATTTTCTCCGTTCAAGGCAGGGAGGTTCTGCGCGGATCTTCAATGATCCGCGCAGAACGGTTCTATAGCTGCCGGCTATAGAACCATTTGGCTAAGTTTAAGTAGTATGTCTCCGTCTGCCAAATATACTTTTATTCAGCAGCTCACCTAATAGCTAGTCAACTAAGCTCATATTTCAACCCGAAGGATATACTAATATCGCTTTAGTGGGACCCCCCCCCCCCCCTCCCATTGTACGTAATATAATACATAACCCGCTCGTCAAAATGACTTCTCGATTGCTACTAAAACCTGAATTGAAGTACGAGTATCAGCTGCTTAGTGGGGCGCCGGCGGGTTAACAAACTTAACATGGTCCTTGGCTCAAGAAGCGGTATTTTCCTGCAGCCTGTGTTGTTGGCCGAGCAGACGACTGGAGCTGTTTCGTAAACGCGGATACGCACAAAAAGCTCGATTTCCCAGACAGATAAGTCGCATGGTCGACGCATGCGAGTTAGCTGAAAAGTTACTCTCTGTGGAACAATTCTATAGTCATCGCCGCTTTCCTTAGATGATCAAAACTGATTAGTATATTACCATCTCTCCGGAGCCCATAGTTTCGGTTTTGAACGAAATCTCCGAAACGAAAGTTTGACACGAAAAGAACAAAAAAACACCGGCAAAACAAAACTATGCTTTGCAAGTAGGGGTGTCGCGAACCGGCCGCGGTTCGAGTTCGACCAGGTTCGACTTTTTCGAACTTTTAGTGGAAAGTTCGTCGAACCTTGTATTAAAGGGGCGGTGCAATGATTTTAACACTGAACGAATGTGCAGCTTGTATTTTTTATATTTTTTACTTCGGCATAAGTAAGAGAAAAAGTGCCACCATACCCCAAAATACCTCTATTTCGCTGCGTAATCGCAAAATAAAAAACGCTTTTTTTCCCAACCTGCGGCCACATGGTGACCGCAAATGGAACCTGTGGTGTGACGTCATTCGGAGTGGTTTTTGTAAGTGATAGTGTTAGGCATTTCTAAGCTTGATTTAAGGTTAAGTTTTAAAAAATCTTGTTGTTTAGGCATGCAGAAACGCTTCAAAAGCCTAATATTGCCGCTAAAAGGGTATGAATTATTTGTGGCGCCATCTACCGCAAGTCAACCAAACCGGCCGTCGCCGTCATCCGTCAACGCCCGAGGCGCCTACGGCGGCTACACGAGCAACCCGGACGTTTTGTCTTTCCCTCGCTCGACGGAGTGCGTTGGTCGTGGTCTGTAGTATCGTGGTATCGTTATTGTTCCTGGTGTCTCGACCTCGACTTCGACTTCGACTGCCCGCCGCGTCGCAAGCATCTTGCGCTCGACGTCGCTCAGGCTGTCCGCCCATGCCGCCATGTTGGTCGGGAATCGGCGGGAGAGCGGCGAGCCTGGCGAGCCGGCGAGCGTTGGGGAAACGGAAGCCAGAAGAACCCAACCGGAAACCAACGCCACTCCGAATGACGTCACAGGCGAAGCTGGTGCCGCTTCAATGTTGAGTTGAGGGGTGCCGGAGATACCAATTTTTTTCTTTTTTTTTTAATGAAAACTATGGCAAGTAGGAAACAATGGTTTTCGGTCCTTCGTTTCATATGTGGCCGGGATCAATTCCCGCAATTAATTAGCCAAAGTCCGCAAACTGTTGCACCGCCCCTTTAAGGTTCGACTCGTGTGCGCATGCGCGACAGGCTGGCCAGTTGGCTTCAGATTGGATGGTAATGGCTAAGAGATAAATTAAGTGCAGCGCTGATCCGCTATTTCAGTCAATACAGTACTAAAATTTAAGTTATTAACTTCTTCAGTGAATAGAATTAGTTTCTTTCAATTGCAGCTGTTCACAAAATAAAATAACTCTTTGCATAAAAAAATATTCTCCAAACCTAGACATACTTGTATCAAGGTCTGGCCACACTGTCCACAAAGTCGAACCGTTCGAATCTGGTGAAAAGTTCGAAGGTTCGTCGAACCGGTTCGACCCAGTCGAACCCCCAAAGTTCGACCAAAAAATCTGGTTCGACAAAAGTTCGCGACACCCCTATTTGCAAGTTTATCTGCACCGGCTACACTTAACCGTCTCAGTTCAAATACCTATAAAACTGGGCATTAAACAAAAGAAAATCTGTTAAATTGAACGCGCCAACTGTTCAGGCGGCCCGGCCGAGCCGCCGCGACCTGGACTCAGCCGCCATGTTTAAAGGGGCCCTGCAATGACTTTTTGACTGGTTTTAATTTGCACCGAACCTGAGCGCACTGAACGTAGTAACTTAATCAAACTTTTCTTTTCTCAAATTTTGCTTTATTTTAAAAGTTATAGGCGAATTAGAATTACAAAAACAAGCAAAAAATAACTTCCTTCATGACGTAGTAGGTCCTGGCTTGAGTGGCCGTGAACTAGAGGGGGGGTAGTGAGCTCATCGAGCGTTCGCGGTTGCCGCACTCCGGGTCAACGGCTCGAGAGGGCGCCACTAAAGCATGTGTTGGATAGGCTGTATGACGCGGGCGGCCGGGGCGGCTCGCATTGCATTTGCTGCGCGATTAAAGACTATTTCGGCATAACACTTCTTTGGCCACAAACGACAGCAAACACGGGGTAAAGATCAGTTCAGAACGGGAGCCACTTCGCGCTACCATACCGCCAAATGGCCAAATCGCCAGCAGGGCCCGCGCCGAAGGCCTTCGGGACGCTCGGTATCGGTCGGATCGTTGAGCCGGTATACGACCGCAGCGCCGCCGCGTACATCCGGGACTTTTCTACGCTGGCCGTTCGTCGTAGCCTCATCCCACTAGTTCTTTCTAGTATGCGCCGTTTTTTCCGCCGCTTGGTGCCGGATATGTCGATGGGTCTTTTCTTGTTTCCGCACTTTATAAACTGCATTTGTTTCTTTTTTGATCTAAAATACTGAACAAAAACTTCTTTTATAAATAATTGAAACGGTTCGCGCCACTTATATTTTGTATTTCGACTACGAAAAAGCTTTTAGCGGCTCTGACCAGTAGTAAGCCTAGGACCAAACACGTCACATTTTGCGCGCTTTCGGTACCGCAGGTCGCCCTCGTCGGTGGAGGTGGTTTCCGCGTCGTCCGGTTAAAATATGACGCACTGATATTTAGTTACTCTCTCCGTGCCCGCTGGCTTGCCCTGACCCCAAGAGACGTGGAAACCGCAAAAAAGGTAGTTGCTTAAATATGATTGCAGGGCCCCTTTAATGTTTGTTTGGTGGGGGCGCCCCCTATAGGTCGCTGGAGTCGCGATATCAAAAAGGTTGCGCGCACAGCTCGTTGGCGCGCACGCATGTGTGCCGAGTTACTCCGGCGGCATAGAGATCATACATACTAACTCTAGAGGAAAAGGTCCGCCATTTTCCCATGCATTCTGGCTGCCGCAAGTAAAGTGAACTAGAGGTCACTTTACCGCAAGCGGCGGAGCATGCAGGCAGACCCTCGGGGTCCCATACATGGTTACCAACTGCCTTCGACTTCACAAATATAATTATATCATCAGAGCAGTGTCATGAACTTCAACAATCCACGAACTTACCGGTGGAAAGATATTCGTGTTCCTTTCGAAGATTTCTTTTTGCATAGCGCGCAAATGTACGGCCTCGCGTCAATGCTAAACTAAACCAGACACCCGGCTTCGCCGGTAGGGCGCGGGTGGGCGCGGTTGAGGAATACGAAACCGCGCAAACATCAGATTTCCGAGATTTCGACAGAAGGGAAGTTAATGCAGCGTAATGACTATATGGCAACGTTGCTTTCTTTCTCTCGTGTTCTGTCGCTTTCTTTCGCGATCGTTCACTGGGGACCCAGGATGTCAGCGCACGGGATTCGCCACTCCTCCTCACCCACCTTTACCCCCCTGTCCGGCGGGTCGTGTCATGTGACAACACAGATTGAAAAGCGCACCCTGGAGTAGGGTCGTAGGGTGACCACCCGTCCCGCGACTCGCGGGACTGTTCCGCATATAGAGATCATACATACTAACTGTTCCGCATTGAGCAGGGGGGTAAAGGTGGGTGAGGAGGAGTGGCGAATCCCGCGCGCCGACATCCTGGGTCCCGAGTGAAAGATCGCGAAAGAGAGCGATAGAACATGGATGGATGGATGGATGGATGGATGGTAATGGCTATACCCTTTGTATCGGGCGGCAGCTTGCGCCACCTAGCCTAACATTTCGTCATCCCTTCTACTATTTTTTTTGTATGAATTTTGTTATAACAGTTCCCCCTCTCTTTTAAATTGAATTTATTTTATATGTATTTGTTTTTTTATCCTTCCCTAGATCTCTTCCGCCAATCCTCCAATCTCATCCATTCGTCCATTCATGTCCGGAAAACCCAGCGCCCCCTCCAAATCCGTAGTCATCCCCCCCAAAAGGGTGGGACGAAGCCCCGTGCACCTTAAAATTAGATGTTCTATAGTTTCCCTTTCGCGGTTGCATACGTCACACAGAGTGTCTACTTCCTGAAATTTAGCCCTATACGTTTTCGTTCGCAGCACCCCCGTTCTAGCCTCAAAAAGCAAAGAGCTCCCCACTGAATTATCATACAGCTGTTCCTTCTTTATTTCTTGTTTTTGTGCCCTGTATATTGCTAAAGCTGATTTCCCCTGCATTCTCTCTTCCCACAATTTCCTCTCTGTTTCCTTTACTCCCTTTTCCACTGTTATGCTCTGATTGGCTCCATCTCGTTGAATGTATTTAAATCTCAGCTTGCGGGTTCGGTTTGTCCACCTAGTGTTAAGACTTTTCATATATAGATACTTGTACACTTTCGCTGCCCACCGTGTATCCTCAATTTCAGCTAGTCTTTGTTCAAATTTTACTTTACTGATCGCTTCTCTACTCTCGAAAGATGCCCAACCCATATCCCCCTGTACTCCCTCATTTGGTGTATTCCCATGTGCCCCCAATGCCAACCTACCCACACTCCTTTGCTGTATCTCTAAACCTGCCTGAATTTCTGACCTCATACACAATACCGCATTCCCAAATGACAGTCCTGGCACCATGACTCCCTTCCATACACCCCTAACAACTTCATATCTATTATAGTTCCATAGTGACCTGTGTTTCATGATAGCCGAATCTCGTTTCCCCTTCTTTATTACAATATCTTCATGGTCTTTTAGATACCGTCTTCCTGCACTTAACCATACTCCCAGATATTTGTACTTTTCTACGTGTTCTATTAATGTGTCCTGTATCTCCAGGGGCTCCCCCTTCTCGTCGTTGAAAACTATTATACCAGACTTGCCCCTACTAAATTTTAGTCCTAAATTGTCCCCTTCCCTGCTGCAAATTTTAATCAGCTCCTGTATTGTCTCACGACTTTCTGATATGAGCACAATGTCGTCTGCATACATTAACCCTGGCAATACTTGATTTACTTCATGTCCTTCCTCCATGTAAGTCAGGTCAAAACCTAGGTTGCACCGTTCTAAACTTTTTTCCATCTCACTGAGGTATATCATAAAGAGCAAGGGAGACAATGGGCAACCCTGTCTAAGACCTCTTTTTATTGCTGCTGGTCTTGTAGTTTCGGCTTCCCATGTTATAACCACCCTATTCTCCCTATAAACCCGTTCTAGAAACTTAACCATGGTTCCCCCTAGCCCATATCCCTTCAGTTGGTTCCAGAGTTTTTCCTGATTCACATTGTCATATGCCCCTTTGATGTCTAAAAATGCTACCCATAATGGCCTTCGACTTGTCACTGCTACCTCTATGCACTGAGTGATTACGAATAAATTATCATCTAGTCGTCTATCTTTCCTGAAACCGTTTTGAAGCTCCCCTAGGATCTGCTTTCTCTCTGCCCATTCTTCCATTCTTCTTTTTACAATTTGCATAGCTAGCCTGTATATTACTGAAGTTACTGTGATTGGTCGGTATGATTTGATACTGTCTTTGTCTCCCCTGCCCTTATATAATAATCTCATCCTGCTCAATTTCCAGTCACTGGGTACCTCCCCTCCCATAAGTATCTGGTCAATCACCTGCCTTAGTTTCAATTTGCTTGTTTTGCCTAGCACTTTTATCAATCTCATTGGTATGCCGTCTGGACCTGTCGCAGTTCCAGCCGGAACCCTTCCTTCTGCTTTTTCCCACTCCCCAGTGGTCATTTCCTCTTCTTCGCTATGATCCTCCTCTTGTGTTGTGTAGACGCTATTATTCCCTACGGCCTGATCTGATTCTAACTCTGAAAATGCTGCTTCGATTGTGTGTCTAATGTATTCTCTTGCCTCTTCCCCCTCTACCTTTGTCCCTTCCTGTGTGGTTAGTGTCTGCTGGTACCCCTCGGTCTTTTTTCCCTGCGCACTGATGTGTTCCCAGAACCTTTTTGCCGCATTCCTATCCTTCTGGTTTATCTCCATCATCCACTGGACCCCTGCCCTCCCAATTTTGGCCTGTATTAATGCTGATGCCTCCCGCTTTCTTTCCTGAAATTCCTCCCATTTTGATGCTACTTCGTCTAGTGTGGCCCCCTTTTTCTTTGCCCATCTGTGTTCTTTAGATGCCGCCTGGCGTCTCGATTTTGCTGCCTTAACCTCTTTATCCCACCAGCTTTTCAGCTTACGTTTTAGTTTTCTACCTCCTTGTTTGATTCGATATTTCTCTAACTCTCTTTTGAAAACACTAATTAAGTCTTCATATGTCCATTCTCTTACCGGTTGCTTGGATACTATGTTCTCGATTTGCTTAGATACCTCCTGTAGTTGTTTATCATTTAAGTTATTCCTTCCTTCTTGTTTTTGATTTTGCGTTTCTAATTTTACTGTGCCGAATCTGATCTTGATTCACGAGAGAAAGAAACCAATGTTGCCAGCTGAAGGACGACAGTCGCAATGGTAATCGTGAAGACTGAAAACTCTCAGCAATATAAACAGTGATAATTTAACGTTGCAAACTAACTTCTGAGCTATTCTAAGGTTTATAAAAAGCAGCATACTCATTACGCTGCATTAACTTCCCTTCTGTCGAAATCTCGAAAATCTAGTCGTTGCACGGTTTCGTATTTCCGGGCGTGGCCACCCATCAAGGAGGATCATGGAGAATAGAAGGGTAGGAGAGGGCATGACGTCGGCCGCGTAGCCTCCACAAGCCATGCTCCCTCCTAGGAGAGGGCATGACGTCGGCCGCGTAGCCTCCACAAGCCATGCTCCCTTGACGCCTCGCCTCTTTCTCATTTTCTTCCTTACTCTCCTCACTTACGATGCCAACGTGACCACATCACGTGACCGTAGCTACTTCCATCGTAAACCGGAGACACGGAAAAATAAAAAAAACGAACAAAACAACAAGTCTCAAACACAGCTTCTAGTTTATTTGAACACCTCCGCTCTTATATATACACCACAACCACTCCTCTCCAAAGGTCGAAACACCTCCTCTCCACTCCATCAACGACATCTCAAACTGAACCAATGACACATGCTACCTCCCTTCCTTTCATACCAACCAAAACTGACCCAGACGACCGCCTTTCAAAACCATGATAACAGGCACTCAAACAACAAACCCTGCTAACGTTAAACCCCCCCCCCCCCCCCCCCCCCCCCCCCCACCACCACCAGCTCGCCTGTGCTTTTACCCTTTCACCGTAGCTAGCGTTCGTCTTGCTATAGGGTACTAGAATACACCACAGTCTAGCCTTCGATCTGATAAAACCTACCGGACGGAGCGCGCGCAAGCCTGCAAGGAGTCCTTCTACAAGCAACCACCCATCTCACACGTGACATGTCACGCGCACAAATCGGCAGACAGATCTGCGGTCACACTAAAACAAACAGCGCAAGGACAAGGACAGAGTAGAAGGCGGTAGACACACACAGCGCTGACTTACAACTGAGCTTTATTGGCACTGACAACCTGTATAAATACACAATTTGCCCTGCCCAAAAGCCAAGAAAAAAACACAAGAGGAGGACTACACGTGTTCCTAGAGTCATCTGCAGGCGCCGTTGCTCTCCGATCTGAGTAGAAAAATACACTCCTTTTCTACTTAGATCGGAGAGCAACGGCGCCTGCAGATGACTCTAGGAACACGTGTAGTCCTCCTCTTGTGTTTTTTTCTTGGCTTTTGGGCAGGGCAAATTGTGTATTTATACAGGTTGTCAGTGCCAATAAAGCTCAGTTGTAAGTCAGCGCTGTGTGTGTCTACCACCTTCTACTCTGTCCTTGTCCTTGCGCTGTTTGTTTTCCGCTAATATGAATGACCAACTAGCCCAATCGTCAACACTACTGGGCACAAAATCGTTTAAACTTTTTATGACTAGCGGTCACACTGAGCACAAAATCGTTTAAACTTTTTATGACTAGGCTTCACCAATATTGCAACGTGCCCCCTCCTAGGAGAGGGCATGACGTCGGCCGCGTAGCCTCCACAAGCCATGCTCCCTTGACGCCTCGCCTCTTTCTCATCTTCCTCCTTACTCTCCTCACTTACCATGCCAACGTGACCACATCACGTGACCGTAGCTAGCCTTCGTCTTGCTATGGGGTACTAGAGTACACCACAGTCTAGCTTTCAATCTGATAAAACCTACCGGACGGAGCGCGCGCAAGCCTGCAATGAGTCCTTCTACAATCAACCATCCATCTCACACGCGACATGTCACGCGCACCAATCGCCAGAGAGATCTGCGGTCACGCTGGGCACAAAATCGTTTAAACTTTTTATGACTAGGCTTCACCAATATTGCAACGTGCCCCCTCCTAGTACTTCTAACTAGGGTTGTCGCAAACCGGCCGAGGTTCGAGTTCGACCAGGTTCGACTTTTTCGAACTTTTAGTGGAAATTTCGACGTACCTTGTATTGAGGTTCGACTCATGTGCGCATGCGCGACAGGCTGGCTAGTTGGCTTCGGATTGGATGCTGATGGCTAAGGGATAAATTAAAAGCACCGCTGATTGGTTATTTAATTTAATACAGTAAAAAAAATTAAGTCATTAACTTCTTCAGTGATTAGAATTGATTTCTTTTAATTGCAACTGTTCATAAAATAAAATAAGCCTTTGCACAAAAAAAAGTTCTCCAAACCTAGACATGCTTGTATCAAGGCCTGGCCACACTGTCTACAAAGTCGAACCCGTCGAATGTGGTGAAAAGGTCGAAGGTTCGTCGAACCGGTTCGACCCAGTCGAATCCCGAAAGTTCGACCTAAAAATCCGGTCACCCATAGAGATCATACATACTCACTCGGCCTCCCGCGCCCGGAAATACGAAACTAAACCAGATAACCAAAGCCGGTTATCTGGTTTAGTTTAGTGTTGACGAGAGGCCGTAAATCTGCGTGCAATGCAAAAAGAAAGCTTCGAAAGTAACGCGAATATCTTTCCACCGTTAAGTTCGTGGATTATTGAAGTTCATGACACTGCTGTGATGATATATATGTGAAATCGAAGGCAGTTGGTAACGATGTGGGACCCCGAAGGTCTGCCTGCATACTCCGCCGCCCTCGGCAGCCAGAATGCATGGGAAAATGGCGGACCATTTTCCTCTAGGGTTAGTATGTATGATCTCTATGACATTGAGGGCTCGTGTCCCTCCGACTCCCGCGTCCCGCAAGAAATATCAAAATATTAAAAATGTGCCGCATTTCACACTGTCGTAAAACTCACTACGCAGCTTATGGCGCTGCCGAACAACGGGGCACAGGTACAGTGTACTAGAATACTTGGGTAGTGTTGGGACCGGAGCGGCTCGGCAACGGGAACTCGTGAAGGCGCGTGTAGTGACTAGGGGTGTCGCGAACCGGCCGCGGTTCGAGTTCGACCAGGTTCGACTTTTTCGAACTTTTAGTGGAAAGTTCGTCGAACCTTATATTGAGGTTCGACTCGTGTGCGCATGCGCGTCAGGCTGGCCAGTTGGCTTCGGATTGGATGGTAATGGCTAAGAGATGAATTAAGTGCAGCGCTGATCGGCTATTTCAGTCAATACAGTACTAAAATTTAAGTTATTAACTTCTTCAGTGAATAGAATTAGTTTCTTTTAATTGCAGTTGTTCACACAATAAAATAACCCTTTGCATAAAAAGATAAATTCTCCAAACCTAGACATGCTTGTATCAAGGTCTGGCCACACTGTCCACGAACTCGAACCGGTCGAATCTGGTGAAAAGTTCGAAGGTTCGTCGAACCGGTTCGACCCAGTCGAACCCCGAAAGTTCGACCAAAAAATCTGGTTCGACAAAGGTTCGCGACACCCCTAGACCATTTGCAGTCTCTCCCAAGCGCCCCGGCGCGCGCGCGAGGAATCTTGGGATCGGTGTTCTGTCGGCCCCCGTCGTCTGGCTGCTCTCCGTTGGAATCGCATCACCTCGCCCTAGACATACTTTTCATCTTCGTTGTTTATACTTAATAATCCTCTTTTTTATCTACTCCAGTGTATTTTTCTTGTTCATAAGTGTATCTATTTCGTTCAGCGCTTTGTATTTCTTCTGTATATTACGTGTTTTTGTGCATATTCCATCGTTTTCGACGCGGCCGTCGACGGACACCACGCCGCTTCGTTCGCCGCTCCCGGGGTGAGTACTGACTGTTGCCGTTACGCTCTATCCCGCTCCTAGGCCGTTCATTTAACTCGTGTGCGGTCGCGAGAGAGCAGTTTCGAACATCACTACAAATGTCACCGCTGTAAGCAGAGAAATAAAGTAGTCATCACGAAGCGAAGGCCGACATGCCTTCGCTTCGTGATGCGCTCGCCCTGTGAAATGTGAGCGTGGGATATCGAGTACTGCTTGCGTGCTCAACATTCGGGACGGTGCTTTGTCGTTGCGATCTTTTTGCCCTTCGGACGCTTGCGAAGCTGTACCAGCGGTCGGCGTGCCTCGGCAGCGCTCGTCAACAACCGTCC